>NC_083583.1:3124541-3424541 GCF_027579695.1 Neoarius graeffei | reverse complement strand
GGTAAATATTCCTTTTCATCGTTTCCAAAATAGATTGGACATGTACTGAACTTGCTTCCAGCATCGATGAGCGTAGATGTCATTCCTCTGAAATTCCCCTGGTGGTAGGGAAGGGGAAGTTTTCAACAGCAAGAGATGATTAGGTGTTAAAGCCTCCAGATCATTAGGATTGGTTGAGGCCTTGGTGATTGGACGACCATTAATAATGACTTCCACCTCACAGAGGACAGTGTGCAGTCCCTCCTCATCAAGATTTTGCACTTTTAAGGATGCCATTCAAAACTTTCCACACAGATCTGATCAACCTTTCCCAGGCGCCACCATGGTGCAATCCAGCTGGAGGGTTGAAAACCCACTTTATCTCCTTCTGAAGAACATCATTTATCTGAGCTTGATTCCAACCTCTGATTGCCTCTCTCAGCTCACGCTCTCCTTCAATAAAATTTGTTCCATTATCCAACTGAATTTCCCGGACTTGGCCATGCCTTGCCATGAATCTTCGTAGTGCATTGATAAAAGAATCTGTATCCAGAGATGGAGCTACTTCGATATGGACAGCTCGTATTGCCAAACAGGTGAATATGACTCCATATCTTTTCACCATGCTCCTCCGGCTCTTGACCTCAAAAGGTCCAAAGTAGTCCACACCGACTCTGGTGAATGGAGCTTCATCTGGACAGACTATCAACAGGAAGATCTGCCATCAGCTGGGACCGTGGAGCAGCTTGCAGCCTACAGCAGACGCCACACTTTGCCAAAACCCTCCTTATGGCTGTGCCCACTCCTGGAATCCAGTACCTTTGACACAATTTGGACAACATGTAGTTGCGTCCTCCATGACCAACTTGTTTATGTACCGTATATGCCTTAGGAGAATGTCTGAGACATGGAGCTCTTTGGTCAGGATAGCAGGGTGCCTCGCATCTTCAGATAAAGCCACCCTACTTAATCTTCCACCAACCCTCAGGATACCATCTTCCAGCACCAGAGAGAGCTTGAAGGTGTGACTATTCTTCACATTTCTGTCACTCTGTAGACTGGAGAGTTCATCAGGAAACCTCTTCCTCTGACAAAATCTGATAATTTCCTTTTCAGTATCCAGCAACTCATCTACTGTGAGCAAACCTCTCAATGCCAAGTTCTTGAACACTCCATTTTCCTGCTCGGAGGAAGATCTTTGTTGCTCCCATGAATCAAACTGGATGGAGGCTGCGTTAGACCATTTCCTCCTCTGGCTGAGACACCCCAGCAAGTTCTTTAGCCTAATAACCCAAGCCATAGCCCTTCTCAAATGGGTCCAAAAAGAAAAATAATGAAAATCAGCCGAGTGGTTGCATCCACGTCTTCTGAGGTCTGCACCGCATTCACTGCAACGCTGACCTTGACTTCTGGATCGTTTGGCAAAAGTTTGCCCAAACAATTTGGACTCACAGGCCAGGGACTTTCCCATGACAAAGCTGCTGTGCACTTGTGCATATGCATTATGCAGAAGTAGGTAAGTCACTGCACCATAACCATTTTCACTTGTATCTGTAAAGTGGTGCAATTGTGCTGCAGTAACTTCTTTGAAATCTGGGGGCTTTAGGCACTGAGCAACCTGAAAGTATTCTAGCTGATAGAGCTCCTTCGACCAGTTTGTCGATTCCTGTGCAGCTGATGGTGGTATAGGGTCATCCCAGCTGAGTTGCTGCCTGCACAGCTCCTGCAAGATGATTGTAGCAGAGAGGACAACAGGACTCAGAATTCGTAGGGGATCATATATCGAACTGATAACAGAGAGGATCCCCCTTCTCGTCAAAGGCCTGTCCTGCACCATGATCTTGAACTTAAAGGCATCAGACTGAATGCACCACTGCACCCCAAGCACTCTCTCAACAGATAGTAGGTCATGGTCCAAATCCTTTATGCCATTTGCTCTTTGGTCTTCTGGAATTTCTGCCATCACTGCACGCCTGTTGCTCATCCATTTTGTCAGCTTAAAGCCTCCTCTGGCACATATGGAGACCAAGTCATGGTAAAGCACCACCGCTTCATCCTCACTGGCTGTCGATACCAAACAGTCATCCACATAAAAGCAATGTAAAAGCTTCTCAATGGTCTCTCAACAGAACCGTTCTTCATTGTCCTTGGCACATTTCCTCAGTGCAAAGTTAGCGCAACTTGGTGAGGAAGTCACACCGAAAAGATGTACCAACGTTCTGAAGTCCACCAAGCCTTGGGTGCAATCACCGTTGGGCCACCAGAGAAACCTCAGCAAGTCAGCATCTTCCCTTGGTACCCTTACTTGGTGAAACATAGATTCTATGTCTGCCATGATCACCACTGGTTCCTTCCTGAATCTGGCCAGGATGCCAATCAGTGAGCTAGTGAGATCTGGCCTTTGTAAGAGTTGAGCATTAAGAGATGTTGACTGGAAAGTGGCTGCACAATCAAAAACCACATGGATTTTTCCTTTCTGAGGGGGGTAAACACCATGGTGTGGGATATACCACAGTCTCCCATCATTACGTGCCATCTCACCTGAAGGTACTTGCTCTGCATATCCCTTGGCAACCATGTCATTCATAAAATCTGTGTACTGCTGTTGAAATGATGAGTCCCTTTTGAACCTCCTCTTCAGGTTTAGGGCACGCTGCTCTACAACCTTCTTGTTGTTCGGCATGTTCACACAACTTTTCCTCAGGGGCAATGCAACCTGGTAATGACCGTCAACAAGCCTAGCTGAATCCTGAACCAGCTCCATGAACCTTTTGATCCTCTCTCGACTGACCAGACTGTTCATCATAACTGCATTCTGGGAAATCTGTTCCGAACTGCTGCTGCCAGAGCTCCAACAAATTCAGGACTGAGCTTCTGTTAAGGGTCGCAACATCCATTCCATCACCACTGTCTCCTCCCAGTGGTCCATTAACAGTCCAACCTAGAATAGTCTTAATGGCATAGGGTCCATCGTCCACACTATGAATGACTTGTAGTGGTTCGAGTGCCTTTGGTACATTTTGTTCGAATCAACAGCTCAACTTCAGAATCAATCTCAGGTAAGTGAACATCTCCCAAGTGAGGCCACCTCTGAAGATCTCTTTGACATGGAATATTTCCCCTATGCACTGGCATACACTCCTGGTTATAGGTATTGGGCAAATCACAGTATGTCTCCCCGTCTAGGCCAGCCACCTCCTGTCCTGTGATCACATAGCTATTAACGACCTTCCCTTGACCCACTGTCTGTAAAAGAATTCGTGTCTTTTTCCCTGAGAGGTTGAGCTTATTCATGAGGTTAACTGTGCAGAAAACAGCTGTGCTACCCTGATCCAAAAAGGCATAAGTGACCACTGCATGGTTACCTTTTTTGGATTTAATCTGTACTGGAACTATAGGAAGTTTGCAGTCATGACCACCAGCTCCAGTAAGCCCACTGGATACCAGAGCACAGCCAACTTCAGCGCCTAGTTCTCCCTCTGTTGCTGGATCCTTTCCCTTTGAATGGATGTGAAGCATTGTGGGATGTTTTAAACTGCACACTTTGCATGAGAGACGCTTTCGACAGTCCTTGCTGACGTGTCCTATACACAAACAGCCAAAGCACAGTCCCTTTTCCCTTAAAAAGGTGATCATCTCAGTGTGAGCCCTTTTTCTCCAGTCGAGGGCAAAACTCCAAAGTGTGTCCACCCTCACAAAACAGACAAGCTTTCTTGACTGATGAGATCTTGTCTGGTCTCCTTCCCTTTGTTGCAGTGTTATTGTTCTCTACAGTAGTCACAGTTGTAGCAAAACTACTTCCTTTTGGCCTGGATCTGGATTTCAAGCTGGTTCGATTCATGCCTCTGATCAACACTGGTGATGCATCTCGAATGTCCCCGAATACTGGGTCTGTTAGAATCCTTGCTTGCCTTTCGATGAAATGAACAATATCATTGAATGTAGCCCTTTGGTTATGCCTCTCTTGTATTTCACAAGCAGTTGTCCTCCACCGATCCCTTAGCTTGTAAGGCAGTTTCTTTATTATTGTCAGCATATTGGCAGGCATATCCATTTCAAACATGTACTGCACTTCATCCATTGCATTCGAACAGCCTCTAAGAAATAAGCTATAGTCTTGGAGCGCTTTAATGTCCTCGGATTTAATCGGGGCCCATGACAATGCCTTGTCCATATAAGCAGCTGCAACCCTTTGTTCGTCTCCAAAATGTTCCTGTAGTAGGATTCTAGCCTGAGTATAGCCCCTGGCTGGGTCCATATGTTGGCAGCTTCTTACAAGGTCCCTTGGGTGACCCCTGGTGAATTGCTCATGGAAGTACAGGCAATCACTGTAACTGTCAGACTTGCTTTCAACACCACTTTCAAAGGCTCTCATAAATGTATGGAACTGCAATGGATCACCATCAAAGACCTGAATATGTCTTTTGGGCAAAGATAAACGTTGCTGCTGTTGTATCAGTAGTGTCGTTATCATGAAAAGACAATGAAATATCGAGAACATTATTTTGCTCCCCATTGCCTACTGAACCTTCAGTGTTGAAAATGGTTCCATGTTGCATCTGATCATTATGAGCACTGGACTGAGGATTGGGCTCAGGTAGGTGGTGCTTTAAAGCAAGAGGCTGAAGGTGAGCTGCGTGGGATTTAGGCCTTATCGCGATTTTCGGTTGTTTAAGTGTTTCCAGCCTCTGAGGAATGAAAGGAGCGGTGTCGATATTGAACTTTGTTTGTCCTTGTTCATTTTTAAGGTAAGAATTCATTGCATTGGAGCAATCTGTTAGTGTGTTTAGAACCAAATGTGCTAGCAGCCCTTAGCACACTCACTTTTTAGCCAAGTGTGCAGCAATTTCCTCATCCAACTTGAGCCTTTCCTTACGTTTCTGTATTTGCTGCTCTTCCTCCTCCAGTGCATGTTTATCCTGTAGAAATTTTTGCCGTTCCATCAATGCAGCCAAATCAGCTTCAGCCTTAATGCAAGCAGAGAAGGTGCCTGAAACAGAGGACCTTTTTCCACTTCCAGAGCTTTGTGCAGATCGTCTGCTTTGCACATTTGATATGCGATCACTTGGTTTCACATCATCCTGCAAGCCTTCATGAAGTGTGATGGGGCCTGTGTCAAGTCAAGTCAAGTTTATTTCTATAGCGTTTTTAACAATAAACATTGTCGCAAAGCAGCTTTACAGAATTTGGATGACTTAAAACATGAGCTAATTTATCCCTAATCTATCCCCAATGAGCAAGCCTGTGGTGACGGTGGCAAGGAAAAACTCCCTCAGGCGACATGAGGAAGAAACCTCGAGAGGAACCAGACTCAAAAGGGAACCCATGGGAACCCATCCTCATTTGGGCAACAACAGACAACATAACTATAACATTAACAGTTTTAACATGAAGACAGTTTCGTTGATATTGTAACTCCTCATTGATGGAAACTTGAGTGCAAAACTGTTCATGACAACTGCAGTCCTAAGTTAGCAAGTCAACTGTAGTCCTCAGCCATAAAAGCATTACTGTAAGAGTCCAGCGCGTCCTCTAGGTGTGACTTTCAACTGTCCTTACGGGGCCGTCCTCCACAGGAGCGATGCGATGAGACTCTAACCAGACACAGGGCACCAGGATGGATCAGGCAGGTCCGAGGAGCAGAAGAGGTCAGCATCTCGATCTCCGGACCGGCATGTAACTCAGAGGGACAGATATTTTTATTTTATTTTTTTTTTTGGGGGGGAGAGGAGAAAACACAGGTATTCCCTAAAATGACACAAGTATTAAATCTGTGTGGTAGGCTCGCAGAGACGAGAGTCCTGACATCAGGCATAATACACAACAATGGCATGTTAATATGGTTAAAAAAAAGAAACATCATGACCTGCTCTGGCTGGATGCTTGATTGGGTGATGGGAGCACACTCCTCAGCAATGATGGGATGCAGATGGGACCCTTAGGGCTGGCCAAGACAATTCAGTTACATTTCACCGGGTCTGGGACATGCGACAGAATGCCTGACGGCCGATTCCCTGCACGCTACGAGAGCCAGTCGAGATCTCCACCCTCTCCACCAAAAGATTTCCTGTTGACTCCATGTAACTCAGAGGGACAGATTTGGGGGGGGGAGAGAAAACACAGGTTGTTAGGTATGCCCAATGTCACCTGAATAAATAGAAACAGTATACATATTGCACTGAGTACAAGCAGGGACTCCGGCAACTAACTGTGACAGCATAACTAAAAGGGGAGAGCCAGAAGGTAACACAGGAATGAGGGAGCCCCGGGACATAAAGCAGCAGCCACTACACCATCAACAAACTCAAGTGAGCAAGCGAGTGGGGACTGACGGCATCCGTACATCCCAGTTTACCAAAACACTCTGTCTGAGGACCCTCCAGATCTACACCTTTACCTCATAAACACCATTTGTTCATTCCGTGTGAAATCATCAGGTGCCTCCCAGGTCACCGACTCGGATTCTCATGATTTTTTTTTTGCAAGTACCTACAATGTCTGATGAACACATGCAAAATATTTCTGCTTAATTCCAAGTAGTTTTTTAGATATTTTTTAATAAGGGTACCCACAATCCTTGCAATTTTCTCTCAGTCAACATTGAAGAGAACAGTTGATAAGATGTCACAGACTGACCCAGTTACAAATATAAACAATTCCTCTGCAATGCCAAAACAATCATCTATGCAAGTCTTCACCAAGGACACACAGCCATCTGGAGCAGACTGCCAAGAACAACAACAATCACAGAGAATGTGAGCATGCGATTTTATCATGCGATTCCATCCAGATTAAGGACCTGACTAAAGATAACCATGTCAAGGTTGCTTCGTCTACTTCTCGACCCCATGCAACTATCACAGAGACAATCAGTGAGACAGTCACCACAGAGACAGTCATGGAGACACTTACAAAGGCCTCACCAAAGTCTCGCTCTTCTGATTTTATCGTACCATTTCCGTCTCCCCCTTGCATGGATTTCCCAAATACTATGCAAAGACTGATGCAAATGGCTACACTCTCTCTTTTTCCAGCCCAAATCTGTCGCGACAAGCTGTGTGCCCAGTTCATCAAAAATCAACCAACAGACTGAACTGTGTTCGCCCAGGACTTTCAGCTGGCTACCAATCTTTTTCACCATCTAAAAGATACATGACATCTCCAATCCTCTCAATCTCAAACAAAATGGAACATAAAGAAAGTCTAGTATGATGTGCTGGGGGTCCCTGCATTGGGTGTAGTTTTGAAAACAAGCTGGGACCCAGTATGCCTATGCCATTCTCTATTCCTGTGTTGATAAGAAATAGAAAACATAGAGCATATTTAACCCAGGGGGTAAACCAGTCTAGTCTCCTTCCTGTTTCAAAACAACATCAGAGTGCCCAAGCGGATATTACTTCTAGACTTTCTGTAAAGCTAGCTCTTCTGAACGTTAGATCACTTTCAAACAAGTCATTTTTAATTAATGATCTTATCTGCAAACATAATCTTGATTTTTTGCTTCTAACTGAAACTTGGCTGGATCAAGCAAATAGTCCTACCACCCTTATTGAAGCAACTCCCCCAAATTTTAATTTTATGAATGTTACCCGACAGGGGAAAGGTGGAGGGATCGCAAATATATTCAAATTCTCTTTTCAATGTAAACAATCCTCACTTGGTGATTTTACATCCTTTGAACACTTTTATGTGCACTTGTTACATGCTCTCCTAACATTATTATTATTAACTATTTACAGGCCTCCGAGACATTCAGCCAAAGTTTTTCTGGAAGAGTTTGGTGAACTGTTGTCAGTCATTTGCTTAGAGTTTGACTGTCTTATTATATCTGGGGATTTTAACTTGCATGTAGATAATCCTGAAAACACCTATGCCAATGAACTACTTGCACTTATTGACAACTTCAACCTTGTACAACATGTACAGGGGCCGACCCACTCTCGTGGTCATACCCTTGACCTCATCATCACAAAGGGTCTTACTGTTTCTACTACTGCTGTTGACCTGGCCTTATCTGATCATTTTTGTGTTTTCTCTGATGTTTCTATGTCTCCTCACATTCAGAATAGCTCAATGACTATGGGTAGGAGGGTCATAAACGACAACACGTGTTCTCTTTGAGCAAGCTCTCTCTCAGATCTCAACCAAAATGTCAGACTCTGTAGATGATTTACTGGAAATTTTTATTTTTTAATTTAAATATGACCCAAATTATGGATGATATTGCTCCATTCAAAATCAAAAGAGTCAATGATAAGCAGAAAGCACCATGGAAGCAATACCCAGCTGTTAAACTGTTAAAGAGAGAATATAGAAAGACTGAAAGAAAATGGCGCAAAACTAAACTTCACATCCATTATCAAATCCGTAAAGAGATGCTTTGTAAATATAATTATGAAATTCGTAAAGCAAGACAGTCTTTCTTCTCCAACATCATCAACAGGAATATGAACAATGCCCGTGTGCTATTTTCAACAGTAGAGAAGCTAACTAATCCCCCACCACAATTAGCACCTGAACTTCTCTCAGTTAATAAATGCAATGAGTTTGCATCCTTCTTTAAAGGTAAAATTGATAAAATACGACATTAATATTGCTCATAATATATCTCAGTTGCAAATAATTGGAAAACTGCAATCACCAGTGACACAGACAGATAACTTCAACACAATGTCAGAATTTTGTTTAATTGATTATGAGACTCTTGAAAAAACTGTACAAAATCTCAGTTCCTCAACATCTGAATTGGACATTCTGCCCACCAACTTTAAGTCTGTTCTACATCTTATAATTACAGATGTGCTTCAAATCATAAATACATCCCTAGAGACTGGCATTGTTCCTGTGTCCTTGAAAAAAGCCGTTGTAAAGCCCCTACTTAAAAAGAATCTGGATGCTTCAGTATTAAATAACTACAGGCCAATATCAAATCTACCATTCATCGGGAAAATCCTTGAAAAAAATTGTCTTCAATCAATTAACTGCCTTCTTGATATCAAACAGCTGTTTTGATAACTTTCAATCAGGATTTCGTGCCAATCATAGCACTGAAACAGCGCTGATTAAAGTTATAAATGACATGCGTCTTAATACTGATGCAGGCAAAACATCGGTCCTGGTATTACTGGACCTCAGTGCAGCTTTTGATACTGTTGATCACAACATACTGCTATATCGACTTGAACATTGGGTTGGGTTGACTGGTAAAGTTATCAATTGGTTAAAATCATACTTAAAAGATAGAAGCTTCTTTGTTACCATGGGAAATTGTACCTCAGCGTCAATGTCCTTGACCTGTGGTGTCCCCCAGGGGTCGATTCTTGGACCATTACTATTCAACCTTTATATGCTCCCACTTGGGCAAATTATCAAGAACAATTCAATTGTATATCACTGCTATGCAGATGACACCCAAATTTATCTTGCTCTATCACCTAATGATTATGCCCCCCTTGAATGTCTCTACCAGTGTATCGATCAAATCAACAACTGGATGTCACAAAATTTTCTTCAGCTGAACACAGATAAAACAGAAGTAATTCTATTTGGAAAAAAAGATGAAAGACTCAGGATTACCACTATTCTTGACACAAAGGGGATTAAAACAAAAGAAATGGTTAAAAATCTTGTTTTCATTGACAGCGAGCTAAACTTTGACAGTCACATGAAAGCAATCACTAAAACGGCATTTTATCACCTAAAAAACATTTCCAAACTACGAGGACTTGTGTCAAAAAATGATCTGGAAAAACTGATACATGCCTTCATCTCTAGTAGGGTTGATTACTGCAATGGCCTTTTCACAGGCCTGCCAAAAAAACCCGTCAAACGACTTCAGCTGGTTCAAAATGCAGCAGCTAGGGTTCTCACACGAACAAAAAGAACAGAGCACATTACTCCAATTCTAAGGTCCCTTCACTGGCTTCCAGTAAGTTACAGAATTGACTTTAAGGCATTGCTGCTGGTGTACAAATCTCTAAATGGTCCAGGGCCCAATTACCTCTCTGATATGTTGCAGCGGCCTAACCCAATCAGATCTACCAGATCGCAGCAGCAAAATTTACTGTTAAAACCAGTTGTTAAAACAAAGTGTGGTGAAGCAGCTTTTAGCTACTATGCAGTACAGCTATGGAACCAACTGCCAGAGGACATCAAAAATGCTCCTGCTGTTGGCAGCTTCAAATCTAGACTAAAGACCAAGCTGTTCTCAGATGCTTTCTGCTAAATTATTAATATTGCCATCTCTACATGTTTTAAACTCTTTACTTTTACAGTCTCTCCATGTTTTAAATTTTACTTTTATTCTATTTTATTCTGCTGTTTTTTTTTTTAAATTGAACTTTTATCTCATATTTTATTATTTTATTTCTACTATTGTTTAATGGAAACGGAGATCGGCGCCCCCCGATGTGCCACATGGCGTGGGAAGGACTTTAACTATTGTTTAATTCTTATTAATTTTCTTCCCCATTTATTTTATGTAATTTTATTTTCTATTGTTTACTGTTTTGCTTTTACTTCTGTAAAGCACATTGAACTGCCACTGTGTATGAAATGTGCTATATAAATAAACTTGCCTTGCCTATTTTTCACTCGCGAATGCATTTTGAGCTTTTTTTTTTTCCATTTTTAAAAGGCATTATCTCAGCTAAAAATGCAGATATAAAGTTCAAATTTGGAATACACCCTATTTGGGCACCCCAGATACAGCAGTAAATTTAAAAAATGTGATGGAGTTAATTTTTCATTCTGTAGCATCACAAAAATGGCAGTTTGTCCATTCTCGCAAAAAATTACAAAATTTCAGAGATGTATTAAAGAAGGGATTCAATGGATAATCTTCATATTGTAGAATACACATATCTGGGGTACTAGTTATGTGTGTAAAACATTGTGGTCATAACTTGAAGGGTTTTTGAGTTATTGACTCTTGAAAATTGAACATGATCATAGAATGTCAAAAATAGGCCTCCAGTCTCTTTATGATTTGACCATGTGGGCAAGTGCTCAGCCACTTCATAATTTTTTTTTTTTTTTTTGTGGAGAGCATATTGATATACCAACTTTATGTCAAAATTTTTTTATCTTTTTTATCTTTTTATTTTTAAAAAAATTTGCAAAGTAGGGTACCGTAACATGGCGCGAACCAATTTTGAACCTGTATTTGCATATTCAGAAAGCAATATATCAGCTCTGAATGGAAGCATAAAGCTCAAATTTGGTATTTACAATATTTGGCACCCCAAAATAATGGATCAACTTTGAAAGACAGATTACTGAGCTTATTTTTTTCTTTCATGGCATCATAAATTTAGCAATTATAATAGGGGATGATGTTTGTAAGGATAAGCATGTTATTGCTTCCGCTTTTAACAAGTATTTCGCTGGTGTTGTAGCTCGTCTTTTAGATCCCATAGGGGATTTTGTAACTACTATTCGCAGCACGTTTAATGTGAAAACTTTCAGTTCACCTTAAGTGAATCGCCCACCATTTCAATTTAAGAGCGTTTGAGAGTTTTATTCGTTTGCAGCTTCGAAAGTTTAAAAAAAAAACGGCAAGTCCATCGGTCTTGATAATATTCCTCCACATCTACTCAAAGATGCTGCTGATATTGTTGCCAAGCCAATAACAGAAATAATTAATGCATCTTTATGTCAAGGTAAAGTTCCTGATGATTGGAAGAGTGCATGTGTTATTCCCCTGTTTAAGACTGGAAGGGCTGAGGATATGGATGATTATAGACATATTTCTATCCTTCCTACTACGTCTAAATTGTTAGAAAGGGCAGTTCATGCTCAGCTTTATGAATATCTGAACCAGAATAAGATCTTGAGTCCATATCAATGTGGTTTTAGAAAGGCGCACTTGACCGAGTCTGCGGCATTATTATTTGCAGACACTATACGTAGGAATGTTGATCAAGGTCATATGACTGGGGCAGTTTTTATCGATTTTCGCAAGGCCTTTGATAGTGTTGATCACACCATACTGCTACATAAGTTGTCTGCCTTGGGAATTATGGATCGAGAATATAAGTGGTTTGAAAACTACCTTTGTGGTAGAACTCCGATTGTTCAATTTCAAGAAGTATTATCAGAATCTGAGTCCATTATTTCTGGTGTGCCTCAGGGCTCAATACTCGGTCCTCTCCTTTTTGTTATCCATATCAATGATTTACCAGTTGTTGTTGGGCAATGCAGCATACTTATGTATGCAGACGATACTGTTTTGTTTTGTTCTGGTTCAACTGTATCTATAATTGAAGGAAAGCTTAATGCTGACCTTGAGTTGGTTCTTGGCTTGGTGAAAATAGCTTGTAGACTGGTACCAAAATTCAAAAAAGTGCTTATTTAAGGAGTTAAAGGCATTTTTGAGACAAAGTCGGCAAACAGTCTTATTTTGTCAATTTGGGTGTGCCGAATTCAAATCTGCAATATGCCGAGCTCTATCTGACCTCTGTTGACCTCTAGAGGTCATTGAACTTTGGGCCTGTAAACGTCTCAGCTGAACCCATTTTCTCAGCTTTCTAAGGAATGAAATGTACTAAAATGATTAATGAAGTTAGCAATTGGCCTTGTTTGTTAAATGTTTGGGTGCTGAATTCATTTTTCATTTGTAAAACGACATACGACCTCTGATAACCTCAAGGTCATTAAACTTGGCCTATAGAGATCTTGCATGTGACGTCACAGCCGATCCAGATTGTGACAGACACCATCTTGTAGGTCAAACGCCATATTCCGCCTTCTGCTTCTGCTTTTACTTCTACCTTTTCTTCTGGAAAACCCTACTATATACAATTCTACTACAACGGCTGCGGCTACAAGCTCTCCCACATGGTCAAATCATAAAGAGACTGGAGGCCTATTTTTGACATTCTATGATCATGTTCAATTTTCAAGAGTCAATAATTCAAAAACCCTTCAAGTTATGACCACAATGTTTTACACACATAACTAGTACCCCAGATATGTGTATTCTACAATATGAAGATTATCCATTGAATCCCTTCTTTAGTACAGCTCTTTGAAATTGTGTAATTTTTTTGCAAGAATGGACAAACTGCCATTTTTGTGATGCTACAGAATGAAAAATTAGCTCTGTATCCCATTTTTGAAATTTACTGCTGTATCTTGGGTGCCCAAATAGGGTGTATTCCAAATTTGAGCTTTATCACACATGCAAACTCCTCACCTTTCGGCGAAATTCGCCGTTTTGGTCCCAAAATAGGTCACTTGTGTGAATCGTGTAGATCCGAAGAGGTTTTTTTTTTTGGGGGGGGGGGGGGGGGGGGGGTAGGCAGGCTACAACGCTATTGTTGCCAAACATTTCACTTACAAGGTTACAGCCAATCAAGATAAACAGTTACTAACACGCTTCTTTTCCATTGGAGTTCTGATCAGCTGGTGCACAACCCACTGCTGGTTGCCAGTCCTCGCTTACGAATATTCCACAGATTCAGACCGCAAAGTCACCTTTTTATAGAGAGATCTGGCAACCTCATCTCGCGACTGAATCTGAACATACCAATGGAACAGTTTCCAGCGCGCTCGGGGGTGAATAACCATGGGCGGATCTACCGGGGTGGCATATGCCACTCTAAAAGAAAGCCTTGCCACCCCTGCTGCTACCCCAGTTGGCAGCGACGAATTCAAAGAAAAATTACGGCCAATTTGACATTTACATGCGTGAATTTCCAATGTCCGACTGCGGCGAATGCAGCACGAGATAACTAGGGTTGCCACCTGTGTCTGACAAAAATCCTGGACATTTCGACCATCCAATCGACCTTTTTGCTTGTAAGCAACGGCGCCCTTCACACATCTAACCCAAGACAAAAATCGCCCTTCTACGCTGAAACTGTATTGCTCTAATTAGTAAAAATGATGCTTTTGCTAGTTATTTGTTTAGTTAATTGCTTTACATAATATAGCAGGTCTTCATTAGCCTGGCAAGCCAGACTAAATGTGAATATTTAGTCTGGCCTCGATCCGTAGACATTTCTGACGGGGGTGGGATGAACAAACCGCTGTCTTTCAAACTGTCTCTGTGCGTATAGGCCAACGCTCTGACCAATCAGTGCAACAGTGACTGTGACGTAGCCAGAGTGACAGAAAGCAGTGGGGGAGACCTTGAAATAAATAATTTTTCAAAATGCATATTAATTAATAAACAGGTTCTAGACATTAAGAAGTTTGGAGATAATGACCACAAGTTTGGAGTCTGTAACACATACTTAACATACACTCATTTTTTTCCCCAAGTGTTTTTCAAGGGTTTGCTTAAACTGTTTTTGAGAGTTTTTATTTAGTGGTGTTTGGTGAAATAATTTCCCTTAAATTTAAAATAACAGGAAAATAAGAAACAATCAAAAAGTAATGTTTCAAAGCTGTTTATTAATTCTTCGTACTGCACAAACTAGCCCCATCCTTTTGGCTACGAGCGGAGCCAGCTGGTAGATCAGACTTTTGCCATAGCCGGTCGGCAAAACAGCGAAAATGTCCTTCTTGAAAAGGAATTAGCGGAGAGCCTCTTCCTGCTCATGTTTCAACGAAAACTCCAAGTCTAATTCTTCTAAAACTGATTCCAAAGCGGAGTCAAACGCGCGCTGTTCACTAGCCGTAGCCATCTTTCCTGTTGTGCTTTCTCCAGCGTCGCGCAGCTTTGTCGTCACTCCTGCAAAAGCCCGCCCAAAGAATCCAAACAAAAACCTTGCGTTGTGATTGGCGGGCACGATTTGATGCCCGGGGTGTTTTTGTTTATATGGTGCGAGGCTAGACCCACTCGTAGGCAAAAATATTTTTGGCCGCTAGGCGGGTGGGTCTAGTTTACTAGGCTAGGTCTTCATTATTTTGGTTTATTTCCAACAGTTTTTGGTTGTGGACACCTGGGGGCAGTAGTGGGCACAGGTAAAAGGGGAATACATAAGTTCTGTTTGTTTGCTTATGTGGAATAAAAATAAATAATCTAATTTTTCATTGTATCTAAGAATACCTGAATGTAACAATGTAAGGTGTAGTGTCAAACAGCTTACCTGATTGCTTAGAGTGTGGTGTGTGCTTTGCTTGTGCTTGCCTGTGCCTCTGCTGCTCTTGGCTAAACAAATACATAGGACATGTAAATGATATAACTGAGTACATACAGGAGTATGTACTACACTACACTATTTCATTTAATTCACCAAAACCTTACCTAATCTTCCATTTATATTTGGTGTTTTTCTTTGCTGCTGCTATGAGTCCTGGCTGATTTTCAATGAATGTCTTGAACTCAGTACAGGACAACTGAAAGTTTAGCCTGACTTGATAGCCTTCACCATTGCAACAGAGAGCCTGTTTCTTTTATCAGTCCAAGCCGGTTCCAGGCTAGCACCAACTCTCTGCTGGGCCAGAGGAAAGAACCGCTTACGTCAGCGGGGGGGCGGAGTTGTTAAGACCGACAACAATAACAAGACCGCGAAAGATCGCCATTTTTAAGCGACGAGAAGCAGCAGCTGTACAAACGCGAAGTCATCTATTATTATTATTATTATTATTATTGTTGTTGTTGTTGTTGCTGCTTCTTCCGTGTTTTTGCTTTGATATTCGCGCCAAGATTTATGTAAACGTAGCGCCGTAAGTGACGTATACAGCGACGTAATGACGTATTCAGTGACGTGTTGACGTGGCTCCGCTTAGCACGGGCGAGCTATGGAAAAGCAAATGGTTCTCAGCTGGCTCGCAAGTTGAAATACACATTTTGCCCATCATGTACAAAAAAACGGGACATTCAGTGTCCCGGATTTTTATTTTTTTTTTCCGGGACAGACCATGAAAATCCGGGACAATCAGGAAAAACCGGGACAGGTGGCAACACTAGAGATAACGCCAGAGATTGGTTGCTTTGGAAAATTGAGAGGCGTGAAGCGAGGGAGCCAGGAGTCGCGAGGAAAGGAGACACGGGAGGAAAGGGGTAAAAGCTGATTAACTATCTATCAAAAAATGAAATTATAATGAATAAACAGTGCTAGCATAGTTGCGATGCTGATTTTGAGAGGATAAAAATCAGGTTGGAGAAGGTTATTTAGCTAACTATACATGTAAGGCAAAAAAAAAGTGTGTTTCCGGTAACCCGACCGATCGAGAATTTCCGCGGCGAAATTGCCGACCGTAAAGTTTTTATTACAAATTTCCCTCGATATTTTAGTGTAAGTGGCGTTAGTTTGTCATAATTTTTTGTTTCAACGCATTCAAGTTGTGAAAGAAACGATAAAAAGTAAAATGTTTTGCCACTTCTATCAGCCCTCCTGGCTGTAATGCAAATTGCTTCCTCTTCAGTATACAAGTGCACTTCCATGGCAGGGAAAAACACTACATTCTGCCGCCTATGTAGTCCCCTATTTATACAAATAGGAGTCATTCAGGATTCAGCCGTGTTTTTGCTCCGTGTTTTTGCTCGACCCAAGTTCTACAGTAGGCGAGGCGAGGCCGGCTGCTTTTAATGGAAGTAGCCGAGCCTAGGACGTTAAACCATATTTTCACGTTATTTCTTGATAAGGTGTTTTCACATTATCACATGAAAATATCATGAAATTACGTGATATGTTATTACATGATAAATATATTGTAAAAACGTGATAACTCTGTTAACATCTTTTCACGTAATTACTTGAGTCTAAGCCAATTTTTTTTTTTGAGTGTGGCAGCAACACGCTTCCGCAGATCATAACTCGAACTCTTGCGATATTTTTTTTATTCGGTTAAAGATTTAAAACACTTATTTTATTATGATGTGTGGTATAAAGGATTCTGTGCCAAAATACTATTTTGTAAGATGTTTACTTGTGTTAATTTTTTCGAACAAAATAAAACAAATTAAGAAAAAAAAATTTCCTACCTACCGACCTTATTTTAGTATTTCATGTTACCTGAAACACACTTTTTTTTTTTTTTGGCCTAATGTTAGCTAGGTCTGACATTAGTTTTGTGTAAAGTCGGCCACAAAAGTTAATATTGATTCACCGTCTGTCAAGGAAAACATTGCTATTGGCTGAAGCTTATGATTCAAATATTGAGGATCTTAAACATGAGTTACATCAGACGAGGAGAGTACTAGACAGAAAAAAGGGGGAACAGGAGAGTCCTACCACTCTCATGGAGTTCACTGTTTTTGGACCCATACCAAGATGATGATGATGTTGTTTTTTTTTTGAGTTGTTCAGGTTGTGTAAAATAGCGGTTGTCTTGCCTGTGAGCATCCTGTGAACGAAGTTTTTCATCTCTCAGGCTCATAAAGACTTATTTGCGGTCGACTATGACAGAAAAGAGACTATCAAGTTTGGCTGTACTCGGCATTGAATCAAAGCGCACAAAAGCATTAGATCTTGATAAATTTGTGAAGCGTTTTGCTGAGCAACATGGAAATCGCCGCATTCAGCTGTTGTAGGCATGACAAGTTCATGTTCTGCTCACTGGTGAGCCTTTACAAAGCGTGAGGGAAAAAACTATAAAATGTGACACTGGTGTAAATGGTTTAAATCATGCTGAACTTGAAGCAGTGTTGTTATTGTTGTTTTTTAGTGTCTGTTCTTTTGCATATACAGTATAAAACTGTCCAGAAACGGTATAGACCTCATCTGAGAATGTGTGTTCTTCGTGAACAATAAAGGCATGAGATTAAGTTTATCTGTATGAGTTTGTAAATGGCAGTCTGTGCCCTTTTGTAGTGTGTACATACTATTTGTCGTCAAACTGTGATTAAATTCAGTATATATACATGTCTGTAATACGTTGCCACCCCTCAAAAATTCCTGCCCCCCTCTTGCCACCCCATAAATATTTTTCTAGATCCGCCCCTGATTTCACATAGGTGATGTCTTTAAGAAAATTGACAGACAGGGATTGGTCAGGTGTGTCCTCTGGGGTAGGTCTGTTAGATAGCACAGGCAGTAATATATACCTTTTTGTAAATAGCCCACTGTGTTGTACACAGGGGTGAAAATTAACTTCACAAAATATCAAACTTTACCGGCCACTGACAAATAAATGGTACAATTTACCGGCCACTCAACAGTAACTTAAGACATGTTTATGGAAAGTTATTTTGTACTGTATTAAATTCAAGATGTCACTGGTTGCAATTTTTTTTGTAACGTAGACTACGAAATGTACTTTTGCGCGCGTGCCGTGTCCCCGTGCATCCTTCTCACCTTTTTCACCCCTGACCAGTTTGCATGCCTGTTTATATCTGCATTTTTAGCTGAGATAATGCCTTTTAAAAATGAAAAAAAGCTCAAAATGCATTTGCGAGTGTAAAATAGGATTGTGGGTACCCTGATTAAAAAAATTATATCTAAAAAACTACTTGGAATTAAGCAGAAATATTTTGCATGTGTTCATCAGACATATGTGGGTACTTGTAAAAAAAAAAAAAAATCATGAGAATCCAAGTCGGTGACCCAGGAAGATTTTGGAAAATCTGATGATTTCACACAGAATGACCCCATTAACAAAAGGCTTGACTAAACAGATGTGTTTTCAGCCGAGACTTAAACGCTGAGACTGTGTCTGATTCCCGAATACTACTTGGAAGGCTGTTCCATAACTGTGGGGCTTTGTAAGAAAAGGCTCCGCCCCCTGATGTAGCCTTCACTATACGAGGTACCAGCAGATAGCCTGCACCTTTTGATCTAAGTAGGCGTGGCGGGTCATAGAGGAGCAGAAGTTCACTCAGGTACTGTGGTGCGAGAACATTTGGTGCTTTAAAGGTCAATAGTAGTATTTTATAATCAATACGAAATTTGATTGGGAGCCAATGCAGTGTGGATAAGACAGGGGTGATGTGGTCATATTTTCTAGTTCTAGTAAGGACTCTTGCTGCTGCATTTTGAACTAACTGGAGCTTGTTTATGCACTTATTGGAACATCCAGACAGTAAGGCATTACAATAATCCAACCTGGAGGGAACGAAAGCATGAACTAGTTTTTCCGCGTCATGTAGTGACATTAAATTTCTTATCTTAGCAATATTTCTGAGCTGAAAGAGAGCTATCTGGGTAATGTTATCAATGTGAGTTTCGAATGAAAGACTGGGGTCAATAATCACTCCGAGGTCTTTTACTGCTGCACGTGAAGAAACAGAAAGGCCATCCAGAGTTACTGTGGAATCAGAAAACTTACTTCTAGCTGCATGTGGTCCGAGTACAAGTACTTCAGTCTTGTCAGAGTTAAGCAGAAGGAAGTTAATAAGCATCCAGTGTCTAATGTTCTTCACACATTCCTCAATTCTATTAAGCTGGTGTCTCTCATCAGGTTTTGCAGAAACATACAAGTGTGTGTCATCAGCATAACAGTGGAAACTAATACAATATTTACGAATATCATCAACCCAGAGGGAACATATATAGAGAAAAAAGCAGTGGACCTAAGACAGAACCTTGTGGAACACCAAACTTTACCTCAGTACGTCTAGAAATATCCCCATTTACATCAACATACTGATAGCGATCAGTTAAATAAGAGCTGAGCCAGGAGAGGGCCGTTCCCTTAACTCCCACAACATTTTCTAGTCTATCCAGAAGAATGGAATGATCAGTGGTATCAAATGCTGCACTAAGGTCAAGCAACACAAGCAGCGAGACACAGCCCTGATCAGAGCAAACAGTAGGTCGTTTACTACTTTAACACTCCTGTGTCCTGTGCTGCTGCTTGTGAGGCATCATCATTTGAAAGTTACACACACCCTTTGTTGCTGCAACCAAATCATTTTCAACAGGATTAGGAACATGTTCATTTTGATCCATCCATTGAATCACATCATTCTTAAATGTACTGCTGTACTTTTCAGTACTTGAGAACCAATCATTCTGTTTAACCTTTTCATCCTCAGGTAACAGTGGAATTATTGTTCGATGCAGGTTAACAGCAGTATCAAGGAGCTGAGTGAGAATTTGCAACTGGGATTTCAACTCTTGTGCATTTTCATTTCGTTTCATAAGCTCTTTCATTGCAGGTATTAAGTCTTTTATTTTATTCACATATGCTTTACGTTCCTTTTGCAGATTTTCAACTTTATTTGCCAAGGCCTTTGCAGTAAGTTTGACATTTCGTTTAGCATCCAGTGCTTCAGACCCATTATTTTCCACTCGTTCACTTATTTCACTCATATTGCCTTTTGAAACCCAGCAACTCGGTGATTTGCGCAGTGAATCAACAATACACCCGGCATAGTTTTTGTTTTTTCCATAGATTGTTTGTTTCACATCCATAAGTATTAAGAAAACACCACAGATAAACTCTCAACGAGCAGGACAGCGTGTCTCAGCGGACTTCCTTTCACATCCAGGCAGCGCTCCCCAATAGACGCGCTGTCAATCAAACTGCGTTCACTCCAATATACACAGCGGGAATGAATGCGAGTGATACAGGCCTGCCGGTCAGTGGCGCCTCCAGAAAATTGTTCCGGGGTGGCCAGTGGGGGCCACAGCAAATCTTAGGGTGGCATACCAAAGAAAAATCCATAACCTAATTTAATACTCTACTATATATAGTATAGTATGTGTTATATATTAAAAAAAGAAAAATCCTTCTTTTAACTTAAGCTTAATGTGTTGATTTGGTGTGGTTACATCTTACAATGTTTTTTTTTTCTTTTCATTTTTATTATTAGGCTATAGCTATGCATAGAAGTTAACATTTTAATTGGACATATAAAACTATCAAACAGTTCCATCTTAAAGGAATACATCAGCAGAATATTGCCTAAATATATTGACAAGCTTGTAATTTTCAACAAAATCTGAATGAACAGAAATGAAACACTGAAAAACCAATGGACAATACATGAACAGTTCAGATACAAAACCCTCTAAGTCGATTTGCAATGAATTTACAGAAATTGGATTGCTTTGTTTTTACTTGAAAATAAAATTAAGATTGCACTTTGATTAAGATTTCTTGAACAATAATAAATTATTAATAAAATATTAATAATAAAAACGTAATGAGTCAGTTGAGTTTTAAGAATGAAGTGTATGTCCTTTGAGAATTCACAACTGTGTGATATACATACCCGCTAGAAGTTTTCTTTTCGGAAATGCAAGCACTGTGCTACGGTCTTCTATGCGTCATTCAAATCTGATTCATGCTGCCTCTGGTCAGCAAAGCAATCACCAACCAGCAACGTCAGGGAGGGAGGATGTCAGCAAGAGCAGCGCCGCTGTATCTTGCTACAAAATCGTTTTCACATTACGAACTGTTGTGAATTTTAAAAAATCTAGTCTACATTATATATTTACACTTGGTATGCATAATAAAAATTCTCTTGGGGTGGCCTATGTGGTGGCCAAGAATGATTTTCGGGTGGCCGCGGCCACCACATGGTGGCGCCCCTGCTGCCGGTCTGGAGTCCGCGGTGCGACCAGTCTCTGGCGTTGCATTTATGTAGCGTGATCCGTGTGTCCTGCCGTTTGGGTGTAGTTTTTTGTTGACAAAGATATCGTGACTCCAAACAAAAGCTGAAGTCACTGAGAGGCTAAGTGAGGAAGCATTGCACTGCTGACTCGCTACACAAACAACAAAGCCATTTCTGTGTTTCCGACTGTGTTTATATTTATTTCAATGCCGAACAAAACAAGCAAGCAAGGCAAGATGTTCAGGATGCTCAGTTTGCAGTTGGATTTAGCGGTCAACAAAAAAATACACTCTCCCTACTCACCCTCTCTCCCTGCAGCCACCGCGGTGAACAGGTGAATTTAACTCCATTCATTCAATCACTGGTCCTTGACCACACCCCCGTAACCGACATCAAACTAACAGCTGATGCTGACACAAACAAACATCAACATACCAGCATATGGCACCTACAATGTCATAACTGTCGATAACTGTGGACAAAGGTGTCAATAATTGTGGGACAGGGTCACGTGATCTGATACGCAAAGTAATTGGGGATCAAATCATTTTTTCCAGTGGAAGTCTGAGTCATTATTCATGCACGATTTACGTATTGAAAATCTTTTCTACTTTTGCAATGGTCAAAAGATCGTTAAGGTGTCGATAATTGTAGCTGCCACTCTATAATTATTTTTACGGAGATTATTTCAGTTTTTCTGTTAAACAGTGTATCTTTCTCTTTCGTATATTTCTCCTTTTCTCTTTAGGACAGGTGTTGAAACAGGATTATTTTCTCATGTTATTTGCCATTTTCACTTCATTCTCTCAGTCCTGTCTGAACAGGATCCGTGTATCATCCAATCATTCAAGTATTCCATTCAATCTGGAAAACGAAAAAGAAAAAAACCACTCAATATTTCGTTTTCCTGTTTTTCTGTATGACCAAAAAATGAAGGATTGGTGTTGGTGACATAATCCACATCACACATGAATCGATCCTGATAGAGTTCAGTAACTTGTAGATTATTCCTCAGAGCTCACACTAATATCTCACGCCTCATTTTCTTTAATACACATTGGCTTTTTTTATACTATTGAATTGTGATATTGCTCTTATTTTTGTTTGATATAGTTATAAACATATTGCCTGATGTTATTTAGGTTTCCTTGAAATTTGTATCAAAAATGTTTTTGTTTTGGAAATATTAATTTGTATGGAAACATTTTGTAATAAATTGAGTATTAGAATAATGTCTTGTTTTCTTATAGTTATGCAGTAAGTTGTAATTAATTTAGGACTTGTTTCATTTTATTATTATCAGATGATTGATTGATTTTACATCATTTGTTTCTAAATAGTTAATCTGTAATATCTACATGAAACTCTCTTTCCCGTCCATGATTTGCATGAATAGTTTCATTTCAGTTTTCACTAGAATGTATTCGGGTTTTGGTTTTTTTTATTGCTGACCTGGAACAGTATATGAGGGTTCACATGCCTCCGGGCAACAGGAAATAACGTTACATTTGTGGACCCTGACCCACATGCTGCCTCCAAATAATAATAATAATAATAAAATCTGCAGTAATCTTCCTGAATGTATCCATGATGATAAAATGTATTGAATACTGTACATTATGATGAAAACACAAACAGCCCCACAAAAAGCAACCATTCACTCACACATACACACGTATATAATTAACATGTCCAGTGTTGTGTAGTTTCCGAGGCAGAGATATGGCCACACCGACCCGCTGTGCGGTAATATGGGGCCCGGGTGGCTTCACTCTGACAAGCCGATGAGCTCCAGATTTTTAGGTAGAGCTCAGTTTTTTTTTTTTCTTAAATACACGACAAAACAAACAACCAGACATTCCAGTTCAAAAATAAAATATAAAAAGGAAGTATAAATAAGAAAAAATAATTCCAATAGAAAAAAGAAAACAAAAGTAAACTAGAATGCATTTCCAGAGAAAATGCGAAAGTGTGCTTGCTCAGGTGCGCCGCCCTGGCGACCCGGCAAGAGAGGCAACCGTGGCGGATTCTCATACGGAGGTGACAGGCTGGCTAGGTTCTTTAGAGGGACATCCCAGAGCATCACTAACATGAACATTTAGATGCAATTCTAAAACAGTAAAGATATATGACCCAAAACACGTTTTTGCTCATTGTGGCGCCCCCTAGTGGCCAAATGACACCAAAATTGATGAGGGTACATGAACTGGTGCCGAAAGTCATCTCAACAAATATGGTCTTGATACATCAAAGCGTTTCTGAGATCTCATCTCATTATCTCTGGCCGCTTTATCCTTCTACAGGGTCGCAGGCGAGCTGGAGCCTATCCCAGCTGACTACGGGCGAAAGGCGGGGTTCACCCTGGACAAGTCGCCAGGTCATCACAGGGCTGACACACAGACAACCATTCACACTCACATTCACACCTACGCTCAATTTAGTCTCACCAGTTAACCTAACCTGCATGTCTTTGGACTGTGGGGGAAACCGGAGCACCCGGAGGAAACCCATGCGGACATGGGGAGAACATGCAAACTCCACACAGAAAGGCCCTCACTGGCCACGGGGCTCGAACCCGGACCTTCTTGCTGTGAGGCGACAGCGCTAACCACTACACCACCGTGCTGCCTGCGTTTCTGAGATATGAGCCAAAATATGTTTTTGCTAATTGTGACGCCCCCTAGTGGCCAAATGACACCAAATTTGACGAGGGTACCTTGGGTGGTGTCAAAAGTCATGCCACTAAATATGGTCTTGATACGTCAAAGCGTTTCCGTGATATGAGCTAACTTCCTGTTTGGTGGCCTCGCCATCGATTTTGATTGGCTGCCACGGGCTAACGCTTCGACATATGAGAGCGAAACAAATATCATTCATTAGGCATGGACTGGAGATCATGTGTGCCAAGTTTTGTGATGATCGGACAAAACATGCGGCCAGGGTCACTCTAGATTCACTTTGGACAAAATGCAAAATGGCGGAAAATCTAATTAGGCGGAAAATGACGTCACAGAGTGCGTTGGAATCGTCTAGCTCCAAGGATTCCAACGGCACCAGACTTATGAAAATCGGACATACGGATCAAAAGTTACGTGCATCAGTTGGTGGCGCTAGAGCGTGAGACGTACCAACATGAAACTTGAAATCAATCAGGGTCCACTCCTCTATCAGTGTACCAAGTTTCATGACTGTACACCTTACGGTTTGGCCTACAGATGGAAAAATCTGCTTTTTGCGTCGCGCACCCATTCATTTCAATGGGGAATTTTTTTTTCGAAAAACGCGAATTACAGGAGAACGACAAGGCGTATAGAAAAGCTGTATACAAGCACACATCTGCACTACAGGACGGACAAGTGAGAAGTGGAACGGTGTCTCTAACTCGAATGCCCCAGGAGGAGTAGAGGCTCACAAAAGTGGGTGAAAAAGAATAAAAAAAGAAACAAAAAAATAATAAACACGTCGGATAACAGTAGTGTGCTCGCTTTGCAAGCACACTAATAATAAAAAAAGGTATGTGACACAGACCAATTAAATCCATTATCTGTAGCTCCTTACTCTGTCCTACAGGGTCGCGGGCGGGCTGGAGCCTATCCCAGCTGACTATAGGTGAGAGGCGGGGTTCACCCTAGACAAGTCGCCAGGTCATCACAGGGTGACACACAACCATTCACACTCACAGCTACAGTCACACTACAATTTAGAGTCACCAGTTAACCTAACCTGCATGTCTTTGGACTGTGGGGGAAACCGGAGCACCCGGAGGAAACCCACGCGGACACGGGGAGAACATGCAAACTCCGCACAGAAAGGCCCTCGACAGCCACGGGGCTCGAACCCGGACCTTCTTGCTGTGAGGCGACAGTGCTAACCACTACACCACCGTGCCGTCCACAATTAAAACAGTCTGTACATAATTTGAAAACAAACTTATTTTTTATATACTTTAGACTCAAAATAATTTTATTTCAGTTAAAAATAACTGAAATGATGGAGTTTGTTTTTGATATTTTGGCCTTGTGGATATGAAATTTTCCTAACAAAATAAAAAAGGTTTACAATTTTACAAATAATGTTATTCTGAGACACAAAACCGGAAATGATTTTTTTTCCTTCAATACAAATCCTATTTGAAGTATTGTTTAAAATATAACTCTCCAAATCCCTCCAAAATAAACACAAAACGAGTGATTACAAAATAAATGAAGAGCATCCTCTTCTTCAGTTTTACAGAAAGAGCATATCATCAGTTTCTAAAAATCTAGAAAGGGAAGCATTTGCTGGATAGATGTGTAAAATTTTCAGATGTAGTTCTCCGATTTTGTTTGAAATTAAAAATGTAAAAGCAATAAGCCATGCTCTATACAAGTTTATGTATTGAAAGTGAGAATTCCAGAACGACTTTCCATGTAGTGTTCCTCTCCTGGTGTTGTAAAAACATTTCCTGATCTGTTTGTTGGTGCGTTTATTACTCAAACTCGATGCCATTTATGTAGAGCATACAGTGAGAACGAGGAGTCTCATGTTGCTCTTTACAGCCTTTCATTAGTTCCAATAATCCATTCGGAATAGATTAAATAAAAAGTTTCTAGACTTTTTTTGTACAGGCATTTAAAATTGTCGTAGACTCTTGAAAATTCAGTATGTTATTGCTATACTTCTTATGAGATGACTGACCAATTTTTATCATTTCAGGTTCAAATGAACAGCTATAGCAGGAATTGGAATACACCCTACTAAAGCCTGATTGTCGCAGCTGGTGAATTTCAAAATGCAATCTGGACGTGAGGACACTTTAGAAGAACGATATGCAATAAAATTCTGTTTTAAACTTGGAAAAACTGCCACAGAAACGTATGGAATGCTTCGGACTGCTTATGGACCATCTTGCATAAATCGAGCATCGGTTTTTGAGTGGCACAAGAGATTCAAGGAAGGCAGGGAGTCTGTGAGGGATGATGAGAGGTGTGGGAGGAGTAGGGAAGTCAGAACACCAGAGTTGATTGGCCAAATAAGTAATTTCATGGATACGGACCGTCGTGTGTCTATAGAGACAATAAGTGCACAGTTTGGTGTCAGTGTGGGAACTGTACACACAATTATTCACGAGGAACTGAAGATGCGGAAGATTTGCGCGAAGTTTGTCCCAAGGGTGCTCAGTGAAGATCAGAAAGAAAGACGTTGTAATGACAGCAGGGAGATGGTCGAGCTCATTAATTCAGATCCCCAAGTTCTTGATGCCCTGGTTACCTGCAATGAAAGCTGGATCTACTGCTATGACCCAGAGACCAAGAGACAGAGTTCCCAGTGTAAGCATGCTGGCTCTCCCAGACCCAAGAAGGCCAGACAGAGCAAATCCACCCAGAAACTCATGATGATCCTTTTTTTGACGGCACGGGCATGATCTACATGCACTGGGTTCCCACTGGACAGACAGTCAACAAGGAATACTATGTTGAGGTTTTAAGGGAGTTCAGGAAGAGATTCCGTCGGAAGAGGCCAGCACTCTTCAAATCGGGTCAGTGGCATTTCCACCAGGACAATGCACCAGTCCACAACTCCATCCTTGTCACAGACTATTTGACCCAGATGGGCATCAAGACAGTTCCTCACCCTCCCTACAGCCCAGACCTTGCTCCCTGTGACTTTTGGTTATTCCCTAAGCTCAAGGAAAACCTCAGAGGCAGTCGTTATGAGAAATTGAGGAGATGAAAGAGGCTGTGACGAGGGTCATTGACACGCTCACACAAGAGGACTTCCAGGGGGCCTTCCAGAAGTTGTTGGAACGGTACAAGTGCATTGCAGCCGGGGGAGATTACTTCAAAGGGGACTAGAGTTTCATGTGTGTACTATCAATAAAAGTGCCCATACGAAAAAAGTCTGGAAACTTATTGAAGGCACCTCGTATAAAGATTGTTTTGGTGGCTATAACTTACCTCCACACTGTGAGGAGCAGATCTCACACAGAGCCCGGAACTCTGGACTTGGTCTTTGATCATTAAAGTGGAAGTCTGCACATACGCGGTGGTGCCGACTGAGTCTGGGAACAGCTTTGAAATCTCTCCCTTTCTCTCTCTGAGTGAAGCTCATGGTCCTGTATCTCATTTATTCATGAGTTCTTTAACATTCACCGACATCCTGACCCTCAGGACTCACGAGGCCTTCATCTTTAAAACTACAAACTAACCTGTGAGATTGTTGGCATTTATATTTAATGATTTGTGCAATCAGAGTGTTTCTGAAATGTTTTTATTTAATCAGGAGCAGAGGTAAAACTCAACATGCTCAACAAGTTGTTCAGTTTTTGTTTTTTGGTAATAGGACTTGCTAGATGAACAGTACAAGGGTGATATTTTTAACTATTAGAATTAATCTCTTCTGCTTTTGAAAATACAGTTGTATATATTGAACAGTAATATTTTATGCTTTATGCATAAAGCATTAAACATATGATGAACAAGAAACATTTCTCCGGGTGATGTATCTCTGTCAACTTTCAAAAGCCTCGCTTTGTGTTTAATTTATAAAATGAACAAAAGAGTAAAAATAAAATTACTTGCTAGCATGTGGGACAGTCTTTCTCTCTCTCATTTTTTTTTCCAGCTAATAAAACTAAACCTAGATGGAAGAACATTCAGAAAATACAATTCATAATTTTGTTCAGATCGTTCTGGTGAACTCGAACTTTAGGTTTACTACAGCTCGTGTTTACAGCTGTTTTGCTAAAAGATGGGGCCATGGAAAATGATTAATGAGTAATTGGTTCAGTACAAAACAAATCGACAGTAATAAACCATGTAATAAACCATGACACAAATCATTTCTGATCAGTGGTTTTGGTTCACGGATGGATAGGGCAGAGGGGTGCCAATACTTTGTGCAGTGGAACAGAGAAGTGACCGTCAGGTTTCAGACTCTAACCCGACACTGAGGTGATGAGAAAAGGATGGCTCGGTGACAGGAGTGTGAGAGAACACTGTATTGAGTTCTGCAGAACTTAAAAATCACACAGTGAAATGCATCATTTACAGGAAAAAACATCCTCCTTATCACCACCGTCTCAACATGGAGTACGTCCAGAGGAGGGGGGAAGGCAGAGTAATGAAATCGGTCAGCTACGTTCACTAAACATCTTAAAAATTACAAAGAACTTGCGTTAACTGAAGTACGAAGACGAATCAACAGTTGTAAAATTCTGACACTTGGCCTTGTATGTGTCCCTCTCGATGCATTTCCTGCCTCTGTCTCTCCAACTCCTCCCTCTCTTTCCGAAACTCCTCCTTGGCCTTAAACAGCTCCTCCTTCTCCTTCTGGAGTTCTTCCTTTTCCTTCTGGAGATCCAGCTTGATGGTTTCCAGTTCCTCCTTTTCCCTCTTCAGTCTGTAATGTTCGTCCTCCTGTTCGCGTTTCTGATTCTGAAGTGCTCGCCGTTCTGCATCCAGCTCTCGGATCTGCTGCATTAAATCTCTCTGCTGCTGCAAACTCCTTCCCTCTTCCTGCTGCACGCGCCTCAACGCCTCTGTCAGCTCGCGCTCGCGCTCCAGGATCCTCCGCCCGTCACTCCAGTCAACTACTAACACAGACAACAAAAATTTTAATTCACAAAATAATGTCTTTACGGAGTTTTAAAACAGCAGGATACACACACACATCATAAATGAATTATGTGGAAACCCCTCACACCTTTCCATTTCTAAAGTCCAAGTAAAAAGCATTTAAATCACATCACATGACAGGTGTAAAATTATTTTTAAAGCGAGTCAGACTGTAACTTATGACTGTGTGAAGAGAGAGAAAAAGAACCCGGGGAGATGTGTACCTGTGAGACTGCTGCTCAGCTGAGACGGGACAACACGGCTGGCTGGCACGGTGCGAGGTTTTGGTGAAGTTACAGGGATGTAATCTGGATCCTCGTTTTTGCGTTTAGGGGGTCGTTTCTGTGAATGCTCTTCGAGCTGGGCGTACTCAGTCGGGTGCTTGTTCTGCAGGTGCCGAATGAGGTTGCTGGTGCTGCTCTGGTGCTGGATCTTCTCCATGCAGAGTAGACACAGTGCCTTCTTCTCCTGGTCCACTTTGCGATAGTGAACCCACACTGCGCTCCACTTGCGTGAGGTTGGAGTTTGGGCTGGGGCGGGGCTGCCCTCCTGAGCCCCTCTGCCCTCGCCTTCGCACCCGGATGTCTCTCCTTCTGTCGCCGCTTCTCCTGCAGCTGCACACAGGATTCCTCGGATCGCCCCGTCCATCTCCGCGTCTCCCACCTCGGCCGGGACCTCGACCTGCTGCTCGTCCATCATGACGGTCACTGGGCAGGCGGAGAGGTGGAAACACGGTCACGCCGATATCCCAGAGACGGTCATGAAAAAAGGAGGAGAGTTCATCTCATTAATATTAAATATTCAGAGTCATTTTAACTGGACTGGATAATAAATAAGTATATTAATGGAGAACTGTGGGTGGTAAGAGAGAGCAACTGGACTTGCTGTAAGATTCTTGAAGACGTTTCACCTCTCAGCCTTTTGGATGAAAAGCCTTTCGGATGAGAGGTGAAACGTCTTCAAGAATCTTCCAGCAAGTCCAGTTGCTCTCTTTCACCACCCACAGTTTACTATGACCTGGATGACTGAGAATCTTCACAGACATATATTAATGGAGCCCCTGAGCTGTGGATTCTGACTGAAACAGGAGTTTATGAGTTCTAGTTCCGAGGCGCTCTTTAGACAGTCGATTCGATACATCTCGATTCGGTCGGTTTAGAGAACCGATTCTCTCGATCCGTTAACGAAGTTCAAAAAGAGTGATTCACTTTAGCGGAAGCGAACAGAGCCGCGCGCGACACTCGCACCGGATTAGTGCGGAGAGTCTCGCGCTCTTACCGACACTCTCAGCTTTTATTCCGCCGCTTTTAATGCTGTATTTTTCTGGCGGTGCGCGCGAGAACATACAGGGACAAAATGGCGCCTGGGGGAGAAAAGGCAGCGCGCGGAGAAAGAACATTCAGCTGATATTAGCCAGCTAGCTAGTTAGCAAAGCTCGCGCGGGAATATCGACAAATAACCTGAAGAACTCCACAACTCCTCATTTATGAAACGCGTTTAGTGAGTGGAATATCTGACCGGTGTTTATTAGCGTAGCTTTTTGCTGTTTTTATCAGGTTGTGTTATGATAATGTTGGCCTCAAGCGTTAGCTCGATAGCCTAGCCGGTCTCTCAGTCTTTATATAAATAAATATAAAGAGCGCAGTGTGTAGATTGTGTTCGTTAATAATAATGATGATGATAATAATAATGAGCGAGAGTGTAATCTCAGCCCAAACCTTCCACACAGCCGTTATTATGGTTGGATGAGGCGCTTTTCCCCGATGTGGATTTTCTTTTGTCCAAAGCGGAGAAATCATTCGGATGTTTCGCTCGTAAATGCCGAAGCATGTTGGTCGTGTGACCGAAATATAAAACCGTTTTCATACAAAGGAGACATAATACTCTTTTATCGTCCTCGGCTTGGAAAAATGACCACACTATGCTCCGTTTTCGTGCCGCCATTTGAGAGTTGGTTTTGTTCTGAGCGCTCTGACTGCGACACTCTGTACTGCCCCCTACAGGAGCGGCGGTCTCTCTGCAGCGCCACAAGTTATTTCTCTGACACAAACATGGCCACGGGGAAATATATTTTTAAAAAATTAGTGTGTGTGTGTGGTAAATCACACCATTTTCACCCACTAGTGCACGATTTAAAGAGTTCGAAAAAAAAATTATTTAAAATCCGACATCCCGGAGCTGGGAAAAATCCAAAATGGATCCCACTCACCTTCTTTGATGCACTCCGGGCCACGGATTTCGTCATCACTCTGCGACAGGAGAGTCGTTCCGTCGCATTCGCGCGCGCAACGTGAGCTAACTCGCTATGGCTATGCACTCAATTTCAAATCTAAGAACAATAAATTAACCGAGACAGTTATAAACCATACGGATATACACGCGACTTTATAAAACGATTAATCCGCCATTTCCATTAATTTAAAGTCTGAAGAGAAATCTGAAAAGATGTTGCCATAGTAACTCCCGCTCTTCCTCTGATGGAGTAAAGGGCGCGCGCAAAACAAACCAAACAACGCAATGCATTATGGGAATTTAATGATCACGAGAGCTCGTTTGAGAGCAAAATTCACTTCAGGGAGCAGAAAATTATTGTATGTAATTATGCTGAGGGGGAAAAACTATCAGCGTTAATATCTGAGCAGGACTGGATGTGTATTAAAATGATACAGTCGAAAAATACAAAATCTATCGAGGGGTGACTGATCAGTTTTGAGCCTCACCCAGAAAACAGTGAGATTAGAAAATTAAATTAAATTTAGTCCACATAATCTGCCAAATAACATTATGGTGCTACCCAAGTTTCAGCCATCGCTTTATTTATCTTTGATATATACAACGAGTCACACAAATACATTCAAACTAATAAAAGCTCTAAAAAAATTATTTTTATATATATATATATATATATATATATATATATATATAAAACAAACCAACCTTAAACTACTATAATAGGTCAATATTAATGATATATCATTATATCAAGAAGGTTTTATATAATATTAAAAATCTCATCTCATTATCTGTAGCCGCTTTATCCTTCTACAGGGTCGCAGGCGAGCTGGATCCTATCCCAGCTGACTATGGGCGAAAGGCGGGGTTCACCCTGGACAAGTCGCCAGGTCATCACAGGGCTGACACATAGACACAGACAACCATTCACACTCACATTCACACCTACGCTCAAGTCACCAGTTAACCTAACCTGCATGTCTTTGGACTGTGGGGGAAACCGGAGCACCCGGAGGAAACCCACGCGGGCACGGGGAGAACATGCAAACTCCACACAGAAAGGCCCTCGCCGGCCACGGGGCTCGAACCCAGGACCTTCTTGCTGTGAGGCGACAGCGCTAACCACTACACCACCGTGCCGCCTATTAAAAATCTAAAAATGTAAATGTTAGATCAGTATAACAGGCAGCATGGTGATGTAGTGGTTCACACTGTCGCCTCACAGCAAGAAGGTTCTGGGTTTGAGCCCAGTGGCAGATGGGGGCCTTTCTGTGCGGAGTTTGCATGTTCTCCCCGTGTCTGTGTGGGTTTCCTCCGTGTGCTCAAAGACATGCAGTTAGGTTAATACGGGGCGATCCTGAGCGAGGTACCTAACCCCTGACTGCTCCCCAAGCGCTGTAGTATTGCTGCCCACTGCTCTGGGTGTGTGTGTGCATGTGTTCACTGCTTCAGATGGGTTAAATGCAGAGGATGAATTTCACTGTGCTTGAATGTGCATGTGACAAATAAAGGCTTCTTTTTCTTCTTATAACTAAATACAATTTAACTCTATTGATCACAAATATTACATTTGCACAATGTGCTACTAGACTAGTTATGATTCATTTTCTTTATGGTGCTTTTTTTGATTTAAAAAAATCAAGATGTGTCACTTCTGTAGGGAGATTGTTCCACGTACGAGTCACCAGATCGGTAAATGATCCGAGAGTCCATTTGCTGTTCGATGTTGGTTGCACTAGTCTGAGGTTACCCCGTCTTAAATTACAACGGCTTTGTTGTATTTGAAAGAGTTCCTTTATGTCATTTGGACCACAGGTCGAGACTTAGGCTTGATAAACCAAGGACAAGGAATGGCATGAACGTCTGTGTTCAAGCGTCTGTAGATTGGCCATACCTAAAGCATCTTGACACGAACGGTCATAAGGCAGTTTGAAAGTAGAGCCAAGACCAAAACGATTGGCTTTCTCAAGTTTATCATGGAGACCAATAGCCATGAGGATGCAGTGAACGCACTAAGGCAAGATGCTTCTTCGTATACCACGGTCAAACATTGAGTCAGAGAATTCCAGCGTGGCAGGGAGAGCCTCAAAGATGATCCAAGGTCGGGGAAGCCATCAACCATGACCTCGTCCTTGGGATGGTTATGGAGGATCAATGACTGTCATCTCATCAAATAGCAGACAGTTTGGGCGTGTCCCAGGAGTGAGGCGACAACATCCCGAGGAACGAACTTGGCTCGTCAAAGGTGTGCGGTCACTGGGTGCCTTGTCTCCTCACCCAAGAACAGAATCCCACACGGTGACCCCTGTCCACCAACAATTTGGATATAAAGCTACTGACTGAAACTAAGTGATTATGTTCCCGTTTGGCAGTTAACAGAAACAGCGGAGATCAAGGTGAGGTCTGGAAGATGAAGAAAACTTTCTGAAAGAACTGCTCGTTGGATTGCTAGAAAGGCAAATAAAACCCTCTGTTTGACTGCAAACGACCTTCAGAAAGATTTAGCAGACCCTGGAGTGGTGGTGCACTGTTCTACTATGCAGCGACACCTGAACAAATATGATCTTCATGGGAGAGTCATCAGAAGAAAACCTTTCCTGCGTCCGAGCCACAAAATTCTGAAGTTTGCAAATGAACATCTAAATAAGCCTGATGCATTTTGGAAACAAGTCCTGTGGACTGATGAAATCAAAATAGAACTTTTTGGCCACAATGTGCAAAGGTATGTTTGGAGAAAAAAGGGTGCCAAATTCCAGGAAAAGAACACCTCTCTAAGTCTGAAGCATGGGTGTGGATCGATCATGCTTTGGGGTTGTATTGCAGCCAGTGGCACAGGGCACATTTCACGGGTTGAGGGAAGCATGGATTCGAATAAATATAGACCAGTGGCGAGGAGCTGAAAATAAAGGGGATACCCCTCCAGGCGGTAGAACAAAGCGGGACCTGTTTTATTTGAAGGGTATGGGTGTCTACTTCATAAAAAACGTTTGTACAAAATTAATATTGTAACAACATATGGTCCTTATTTGCCGGACCATCTGCAAAATTCTGTATCGCTATACCAGAGGCATTTCCTCTGCAATGAATGCACATATTGATGTGTGGGCATCAATATACTGCATCATTTAGGTCCATGATATGCTAATGCAACCTTTCTGGGCGTTTAATTTGATTTTCATCAATTTATGGGTGTATTAACCCCTTAGAATCCAAATATTTTTGAGTTTTTTTCAGGTTGTTCGTTGAATATTTCAATTATAAATGATTAATTGTCAGGAAAATAAGGGAAAACTTATATCATTTTATAGTTTTAAATGTCTTTTATTCAAAAATACCAGTTTGAATTGTTCAGAATGGGTACAACACTGCCAATTAACCCTTTGTTTGCGACTGCGCATAAACCCGGATTTAACGTTGAAATCACAATTTGAGAAAATGAAGCCGATATTTTCTCTATGGATGAGTTGTACATTACTAAGGAGAGAAATCATTATTTCAAAGATGCAAATGTAGTCTGAGACGTGTTTTCAAGCAATTTAACTCCTTCCTAGCTAATACAGGTTGATCGGGTCATTGGTCATACAAAACATTGCCGACATCTTTGATTGTGAAATTAGGTTTGCTAGCATAAGATATTTTTGAAAAGCACTATCTTACTAAACATCTGCTTCCTCTTCTATAAAAACCTGTTGATGTTTTTGTATTGAAACAATACACACATTATTTGGATGGTGTGTGCAACAACACGAAAACGAATAGAATATATTTTGTGCAAATCTGGGGATTCTTTTGTGCTGTTAACCCTGAACAGTTACTAGTAAATAATAGGCCTTCATTTCGATCAAACATGACTTTCAATAATTATAACCCTTTTTATTCTCAGGTTGAAATCTAGTTCACTCATTATGTCAAGGGGTGGTCAAGTAGAGATGCATGTAGAAAATGCCATGCTGTATGTCATTCACATCTCTGCCAATGTCTCCTGATCATGGGGGACATTCGGACAGGAAACACACTCACAAATGTCAATGCAGAAGAGCCCTGCCGACACACAAACATCATATTCTAAAACAGCATAGGCCTACTGATCTACTCAGAGGAATTTAGTTAATACCTCAAAGCTCAAATGCACTCTATCAGTTACAGAATCGGTAACATTTTCACCTGGGATAGTGGCCAGACTGAGGTTTGGTGGCCACAGCAATTACATAATCCAGCATTGGCTGCCCATAGAAACACAGAGTTCCATTCATTGTACATGAAGCCATGTGCTGCTTAGGACTGTTCAGCATGCAGTAATTAAGATGGCCATAGGCCTTCCTCACACAACTCTTACCTTAGTTGGAATGAGAATTAGGCTCAAATTACAGAAAACTTTGGCCATACAGAATTTTGCAGATGGTCCGGCAAATAAGGGGTTAATCCATATGTTGTTACAATATTAATTTTGTACAATCATGTTTTTCATGAAGTAGACACCCATACCCTTCAAATAAAACAGGTCCCGTTTTGTTCTACCGCCTGGAGGGGTACCACCTCTTTTTAGAGGGCTTTTCAAGGGTTGGCCGCTGCACTATTCAGTAGTGTGTACTTGGTGATCTTATCTCCTTGTTTGGTGACAATGTGATGATCACCTGGCATCGCCACATCAATGATCAGGCATTCCTTCTGCTCCTTCTTAAAGACCACCACGTCAGTTTGGAACTCAAAGTCCCAAAGGATCTTGGGCTTCCCCTCCTCATCCAGCACTTTCTCAGGTGTATGTTGGTACCACTTATCTTCCATGGCATAGCCATACTTTCTGCACAAAAGCCAGTGGAGATTCAGGCAGACCTTATCATGCCGACGCTTGTATTCTTTCTGTGCAAGGCACGTTCATGCACTTACTATGTGTGTGTGACGTTTTCTATGGCAACTAAACACAACCGGCAGAGGTTGGTGGTGCTAGTATGATATGTCGTGCTTCACAGAATTGGTGTTAAGTGAAGTAATAATGTTAATTGAACGATTATTATTATTACTGTTGGCAAAGAAGGGAGTCAAAATAACTCCAACTCCTGTTTTTCAGTCTTTACCCTGATCTCTTATTTTGTGCTCCCAGCTGTCTGTGCACTTTACCTTTCATGGAGTTTTGTGGGTGTCGCTAAATGCAAATGAGCTGTCAGGAACACGTTTTGCACTTTTCTGGAGATGAACATGTGCGTGCACACACAAAGATAGAGTTTCTGAAATGTTTAGCAGAAAATGTTTACTTTAGTTTGGTTTACATGAACAGTGATTCATAAAAATATTCTAAAAGAGTCTTACTGAAATGTGTGTTTTATCTTTCCAGTGGAGAAGTGGATGAAGCAGCTCAGCTTGGACTTCCTTGGAATTCCATCATGTGTTGGTTTTGGGCTTCATGAAAATGTACAGGTGTGTGTAAATGTTTGCGTCGGTCACACTGCGGGTTTTTGGTATTTCCCGATATGGGCTGCAATCTGCAAACAATTATGGACTTGAACTGAACAAATACCCCCAGAATTGGGTGAAGACTTATTATAAATGTAAAATGGTTTAACCCTCTCACTATTGGCTCCTCATTAACTTCAGAATGTTATGAATGATTAAATAATGTGTGTATCCAGTGAAACTAAAAGGAAACGGGTTAAATTTAATCTGAGAACTTAATTCCATCTGTAGCTCTACACCAGTCCAATACTGACAAAAAGTCCTGCGTCAGTACAAGGTTTCATGAGATTTTGAGAAAAAATGAAAATGTGTAATCTGTTAAAAGATGTGTGTGGGAGAGAGAGATCTCTGAAATACTGTTACAGAACGCACAGCATTTTCTTTAAATTAACATTATTAAACTTCACCTGATGGTTACCAGGCAAGCTGAAGATCTTGAAGATGCACTATATGGCCAAAAGTATGTGCACTGCTGATCTTCCCACATATCTGTTGTTCTTTCCCAAGCTGTTGCCACCAAGTTGGAATATCACAGTTGTACAGAACATCTTTGTACGCTGTCACATTACACACTTTCCCTTCACTGGAACAAAGAGGCCCAAATCAGTTCCAGCATAACTACAACACAACTCTTTGGGATGAACTAGAACGTTAACTGCACCCCAGGTCTCCTCGCCCAACACCAGTGCCTGACCTCACTAATGCTCTCGGAGCTGAACGAACACAAATCCTCACAGCCACGCCCCAAAAGTTAGTGGAGCTTAATATAACCGCAGAGGGGAATAAATCTGGAACGAGACGTTCAACAACAAGCACATCAGGGTGTGATCGTCGGGGTGCACATACTTTTGGCCATATAGGGTATATGAAGATTTATTTATGCAACAGAGAATCATCTAGGCTTGTGGCTGATGATAAATCTACAGGTTTGACACATCACTAAACAAATTAAAGCAGTCAGTGTGGAGCTGGGAGACGACCTCAACCCTCAAACACAGATCTATTCGTGCCGAATGTATCGATTTGACTTTTAAATAATTCTCTCCGATGTTTCTGGGTTGGTATATACTCAGCGCCCACTTTACCAGGGCAAAGCTGATTATAAAGTATTTAATCTCTTCTTTTTTTGAAGATATAATTGTATGGCGCTTTATCAGTTGCGTATTTTACGCATAAAGTAGACAACGTTAATTCACATTATGAACATAAAACATTTCTCCAACATCGAGTGATCTCATCTCACTCAATTTAACCCCCCCCCCACACACACACACGTTCCTCTCGGACAACTGTGCCCCCCCCCCCCCCCAAGAAAAAAAGCCAACAAAAAACCTAGATGCAACAACATTCAGGAAATACAATTCATAATTTTGTTCAGATCTTTCTAGTGAAATCTAACTTTAGGTTTACTGACTACAGCTCGTTTACAGCTGTTTTGCTAAAAGATGGGGCCATGGAAACTGATCATTAATGAGCAAATGGTTCAGTACAAAACAAAAATAATCGACAGTAACACGTCTGTAATAAACCATCACACATCAATTCTGATCAAGTCAAGTTTATTTGTACAGCGCTTTTAACAATAAACACTGTCGCAAAGCAGCTTTACAGAATTTGAACGACTTAAAACATGAGCTAATTTTGTCCCTAATCTATCCCCAATGATGAAGCCTGTGGCGACGGTGGCAAGGAAAAACTCCCTCAGACGACATGAGGAAGAAACCTCGAGAGGAACCAGACTCAAAAGGGAACCCATCCTCATTTGGGCAACAACAGACAGCATGACTATAACATTAACAGTTTTAACATGAAGACAGTTTCGTTGATGTTATAAACTCTTCACTGATGGAAACTTGAGTGCAAAACTGTTCATGACAACATGACAATATTTGTATATGTAAATACCTAATTTAATTTATCTAGAAGTTTTTCTCTATTTCTATTCTCTGTTTATCCTGTAATGATGCTACTGGAATTTTAATTTCCCTGAGGGAACCCGCCCAAAGGGATCAATAAAGTTCTCTCATCTAATCCTTCTGGAGTTCTTCCTTTTCCTTCTGGAGCTCCATCTTGATGGTTTCCAGCTCCTCCTTTTCCCTCTTCAGTCTAATGTTCGTCCTCCTGTTCATGTTTCTGGTTCTGAAGCGCTCACTGTTCTGCTTCCAGCTCTTGGATTTGCTGCTCCAAATCTCCCCGCTGCTCCGCTAAATATTCCCGCTGCTGCACACGCCTCGACTCCTCCATCAGCTCGTGCTCCAGGATCCTCCGCCCGTCACTCCAGTCACCTACTGACACACAGACAAAAAAAGTTAATTCCATTAATAATAATAATAATAATGATCAAAATTCATATATTTTTCCACCAGCCAGCCGGACTAGTTCCCTTCCAAAGTAACTCGCCAAACAGAAAATCAACTCGCCAAAATTTGTTCATGTATGAATTTTACTTCTGTCAAAAATACAAAAGAGAGTAGTTACCATTGTTCATGACTAATGTGCATTTATTTCAAGACCTGAGTATTTTGATACTGCTTTTTTTTGCACACTTTACAAATTGGCATTTGCTGTTCCACATCCTCCTCGCGATATCCAAAAAAATGCCAGATGACTGACCCCTTACTAGTTCTTTTAGGAGCCAATTCGTCCGCTTCCATTTTTAATTTGTCGCTGAAATTGACAGAGCTTATACGGCAGCCTATGCAACACCAGCGATTGCACGAACTGAGTCAGCGCTGTAAACCGAAACCAGTGTTGCCAGATACTGCTGACATTTTCCAGCCCAAAATATGTTGAAAACCTGCCAAAACGCACTTAAAACTGCCCAAAATGTAAAATGCACTTGATGCCTATCTTGTAAAGTAAAAATATGCAGCTAAAGACTAGTATACTATTTGTAAATCGAACAACAATGCAAACAACTAAATGGCAACCTGAGACCGTTAGTGCTGGAGGTGAAGAATCTGCTGTCTGGTACTCGGCTCCGTGTGGTTGAATCAGATTATAACTCTGCAATCATCTGCTGTGTTCTGAATCCTACATGCACCAGTAGGTGGCGCACACGCATAATATTATGTAGGCTATGTTAGGCTAGTCTGGCTAACGCGACTTCAAAGCTCTGCGAGCATTTGGTCTGGCAAAGATATTAAGCCCAACTGTTTCCCAGAGCCCGTGGTTGACCCGCCTCCCTGAAATGCCTCAGTTTGCTACTGGTCGAAGCCAGAAAAGGCTGTGACGAAGCTTAAACCAATCACATCACTCTTTCCTCTGACATATGTGACGCGACGGGGCTAACTGGTAGATTAAACTCTTACCGAAGCCGGTCGGGAGCAAGGCGAAAACGTCCTTCCTTTCAATAAATACCTCCAGGGCTGCTCTTTGCTCCGTTTTCAATGAGAACTTCCCGTTGAATGCTTTCAATACAGCATCTACTGCTGTGTCAAAGGCTTGACGCTGCTCCATGTTCGTAATGTTTCTAGTGAATGAAGCGCTTCCGGCATAGATTCTGTAAACAATCTGTGGCTTCCGGTCGCAGTTCTACGCCTCTACCCAGGGCCGTTGGAGATGCTCAAAGTTGATTGGCTCCCGATTTTTCGGGAGCTTGGAAGAGCTGTAGATAGCTTGCCTGGCCAGGCTAAGCTCACAACAGGCCCTCGTGTTGCGTCACACTTAGGATGGGCAGGCCCAGGCTAACGTTAGGCTACGATGCACATCTAACATCTGCATTGCTGAGGTTATTTATTTTTTATTTATCCTGTTTGTTTAATTTTATAGGCCTAGTTATTCTGCTTAATTTATTTTTGTCTACATCCATGTATTTTCTTCATCTGATCCTGATTTTTGTGGATTTGTTAGATGGTACCTGTTTTATATACTTCAATTAAAAAAAAAAAGTTGGGCTCCGATGCATGGCTGAATGTCACATGAGAAGAGAAAATGGAGAATGGATTGCGTCATTCTTATTTACGAGTTTATGAGTTCAGTTTCTGCACTACATTACACACATTCCTATTAGTCTTACAGTTACATCGACATTTTTTTGTTTAAATAATACTTAATGAGATTAATGTTTATTGTTAATGATCGATTTACGCCAATGCTCGATTTTGGTTGTTTAAAATACCTAAGGGGTGCTGGGTAAACTAGGTCTCTGACTTGCCCCAGTTGACCAAAGAGAGCTGTTTTTCCTGATTTCCTTCACATATTCAAGAACGTCATTCGGTTTAGGTGTTTACATTCTCTCCCATCTCTGCTTTCGAGCGGGAGTGAAACTACATAAACATCTGATAAAAACCCGCTGAACTAACGTCAAACCCGCCCAATTTTTGTCAACCGGCCCAAGCCATTTTTTGCCCGCAAAGTAGAATTCAAAACCGCCCAATCTGGCAACACTGACCGAAACTAGAAAATCTTCCCGGAAGTTCCTTTCAGCACCAATATGTCGCCTGGGATTGGTTGGCAAGTGCATGACATTGTTTTTTTTTTTTTTTTTACTCTTAGGCAGCCTCTCATGTAAGGGACAGGGAGAAAACCACCCGAAAAGGTTTTAAACAAACGCAACAAACACGAAACAAACGCAAGTCGGCAGATGACCATAAAATACTCGATAGTTACGATATAATAATTATATGCATCTCACACAGAATTTTCAGAGATATATCGAGTATATTCAATATATCGCACAGCCCTAGTCTGAATCTTCGCTTCATATACATTTTTTATTTTCAACTAGCCAGCCGGGCTGCCTAGTGACAGGAATTACCCGCCAAATGACAAATTAAGTCGCCTCGGGCGACCGGACCACCGCGAATTTCGAGCCCTGAATAATAATAATAAACAGCAGGATATATACACGTGGGGAAAAAAAGCCAAAAAATAAAAAACTTAAATGATAGAGAACACTGAATTTAAAAAAACAAAAACCATTAGATAAACAAGAAAAAAAAAAAAGCTCTCATACATTCATAATAAACAATAAAATAATACCTCATAAATCAAAAAAGAAAATTACAAGCATTTGTAAAAAGTTAGGGGTCGACCGATGTTTCCCCCCCAGGGCTGTTACTGATAGAGATTACTACCAATCAAAAACACCGATAGCCAATTTACTATAATTTAGTAATTGCAGTGTGAAAATCTACAGTGTTGAAGCCAACAGAATGAACAAATATTTGAATGAATCATCAGTGATTTGTTCGTTTGGCTTTCTGCTCTCTACAAACACGACTACACTGACTCTCGGTCCTTCTAGGGATGGCGAAAACTAAAAAAAAAATCTTGACCGACCACCGAGCCTCATTAGCTAGTTAAAGTCGGTTAACCTATGAGTTTAAACAGGGATGCAAACGGTGTGCCTTTTGGCGGATGCCGCCTTTTTCACGGCTGAATCGTGCAGATCCGATTTTTTTTTGGGGGGGGGGGGGGGGGGGGGGGGGGCGCGTTGGAGTGTCTGAATAATTTCAACAGCATTTGCTTTAGTAATTTTAATACAGAATTTACTCTGATGAAATTATTCAGATACTCCAACGCCCCCCCCCCACACACACACAAAAAAAAAATCGGATCTGCACGATTCAGCCGTGAAAAAGGCGGCATCCGCCAAAAGGCGCACCGTTTGCATCCCTGTTTAAAATTCTAGAATTGGAATTACCGTATTTTCTGGACTATAAGCCGCTACTTTTTTCCTAGGTTTTGAACCATGCGGCTTATACAAAGGTGCGGCTATTCTGTGGATTTTTTCTTCCACCGCTAGGGGCGCTCTAACCGGAAGTAGAATCAAAAATAAGATAGACGAAAAATCAATGCAAAGAAGAATTAGCAGATCTTTAGCAGGTAGAACATGCACGACAAATTACTAACTGGTAATTATTTTCAAATCCAGCGAAGATGATTAAAGTGACTTGTGGTTTCAAACACAGGAGAAATGAAGGTAAATAAATACCGGTTATTTTCTCTTGGTTCTGTTCCGTTTTAATCAGCAAAGTTGCTGCCGTGTTAAAAGGCACTGTTCGGAAAGAATCTGTTCAGGTACATACATGTACATTTACAGTACAAAATCGTTCTGTACATGCAGTAAATATCTAATTTTTCAACATAGATATCTGCGGCTTATAGCCCAGTGCGGCTTGTATATCTTTTAAATTTTTTTTTTTTAAAATAGAGCGGATGCGGCTTATATACAGGTGCGCTCTATAGTCCAGAAAATACGGTATTCAGGGATGTGATTGGCCAAGGACACAAAAGCAGGAAAATATATAGACCCATAATGCGACACGGCAGCAGTGTGGTGTGGTATAAACAAACAGTTTCAGAGAACTTTACCCATGAGATGTTATAATGACTCAGCACCCCGTTAATGGCCAAATAGAATTCAAGGTGAGCAGTTTAATTCCACACAGAAAGGCCCTTGCCGGCCACGCGGCTCGAACCCAGGACCTTCTTGCTGTGAGGCGACAGTGCTAACCACTACACCACCGTGCAGTCTAATAATAATAATAATAATCATCATCATCAGGAACAGGCCAAATCCCAAACGGCTCCTGGTTGGAGACGGAGTGCACTACTGTAGAAGCCTTTTTATACTTTCTATAGGGCGGTTTTGGAGAGAGCTGGGGGGCATTTGGGATTCAGTTAATTATTATTATTAACAAAAGAGCAGCTAGCTGCGGCTGAATCCCAAATGCCTCCCAGCTCTCTCCAAAACCGCCCTACAGAAAGTATAAAAAGGCTTCTACAGTAGTGCACTCCGTCTCCAACCAGGAGCCGTTTGGGATTCGGCCTGTTCATACGCATGCGTAATAGCGCTCGTTTATAGAACGAACGTTCGTTCGTTCGTTCGTTCGTTCGTTCGTTCGTTCGTTCGTTCGAACTAACTAACTAACTAACTAACTAACTAACTAACTAACTAACTAACTAACTAACTAACTAACTAAAATTTCCAGTGAATTCAAACTGGGACACACTTTAAAACTACTACCTGGAAAAAACAAAACTGTTGATGAATTAACAAACTGATTAATTCCTAACTTCACTCATGTGTACTTATGTAAAGTATTAAATTAGTTTGCAAGCTAACGGTGTAATGTGTTTCTACATCCAGGCTGCTTTAGCGCGCGCACACACACAGCCAACATGGACTGAGAGAGGAGCGCCCCCCCACACACACACACACTCACCCAGAAGTTTCTTCACCTCATCTTCACTCATGTAAACGTTGACACTCGGGTGGTTGTTATGGCTGTTGGTGCTGATTATCCCGCTGGGTCTGGCGAGGCACAGGGCCGCCTGGAGCAGCAGGAGCAGCACGCAGCCCCCGAGTGTCCTGAGGGCTGGAAGTGGCCGAGCGCGGAACTCCATCCGGCGACCCTCAAGGCCTCTGCATGCTCTTGCGACAAGGCTTTCGCAGATAGCTTTTCGCAGACAGTTGTAATTTATCGTTGAGCAGGGAGTAATAGGTGTGCGCGATGTTATTCACCGCCACAACGCAAGGGGGCGCGAAGTCGCGAAATCGCTAGGAGTAGTTGGTGGGTGTGGTTAGTGGAGTGTTTATCCTCCGGTTACTTATAATGACTAGAACTGGAGTCGTATAGATGTACGTACTTCCTCACTTCCTCAATCAACCGCTCTTCGTGCTGCTCCATCTTCGCTCGTGTTTTTAAAAATGGCGGTCGTGAAAACAAACCAAACCGGGAAAGTAGGGAAGCGGAAGTGCGTGTACAGCGGATGTAGAGTGGACCAATCAGAGCCCTCTTGTCTGCGACGCTGTCTGCGAGGCTTCTGCGGTGGTCACAATTTTTGGGAGGTGCGCACAGAGCGTCTGCAAGGGGGGGGGGGGGGCTTCGCAGACACCATCTGCGAGGACTGGGTTGTCAGCATAAATTGGCCTTCAGCGCCCCGCGCCACCTCCTTTTGCCCCAGCATCGCACCTTCACTCTTCCCTCACACTGCTTTAGCAAACCCTCAGGCTCTACCCTCATCCAAAACTTGAGTGGCCTCCGGTGGGCAGCATTCCTATAGCAGGTGTTGATAACGACGCTCACAAAAACCCCGCTCCGTCTCCAGCCTGTTGTCCGGTGCTTCCTGGCCGAGCTAACCGTAACGCTAACGACGCCAGCTAGATAGCTAACTTTGTTCAAGTCTTCAAGACTCGGGTCACATAAAGGTTACTCTCGCGTTATGCATAATGGGCTTTTTTTATTATTATTGGTACCGCTTAACCTAGGGTAGGTTATTATGCGCATGCGTGGCTCATTGGAGTTGCCTATGGATAATGTGGTCCTACCCCCCCCCAAAAAAAAGAATTTGCATGATTCACGAGGGTTGCATTTTTATGCCTGAAAATCCGGAATTCCGGAAAAATCCGGAAGAATCACATCCTCGATTATTAGAATCTATTCTAAGTCTAACCGCGAGCATCCGCACATTCAGTCCCAGTCGCTGCCCTCCACTCACATTACCTTTTCTACAGCACGAAACATTTAGTCAAACGCGGCACTGATGTCGAGGGGTTTGTATCAGAGCGGAGGACAAATGGCTCCAGCTTAGAGACAGTTTCAGTTGGCCATGATGGCGTTGAAAATAAAGTCAAGTGCTAGAAGTAGTACATAACATTCAGTGGTGGGAATAACGGCATTAAAATAAAGGCTGTTATAACGCCGGGTAATCTAATTAATTAGCTACAATCGTTATAACGCCATTACTGCATGGTATTGAAGTTGCTCTGAAGCCGTCACCGACTTGGCTCACAGACATAAAAGCTGCGTTTGTCACTCCCCCTCAGACACCGCTGTCATTTCATTCTCTCCTCTTCCCTCCAAAAGTCGGCATCTGCGCCTTTAGTTTGTGTGGAGAGATCTGATCTGCAATAACATGCATTGTTGGCTACAGACCGAAACATACTTTCAGAATGCACTGGCCAAGGCAGGACTAAACTCCATGTGCCTTCTAATAATAATTAAAAAAAAACAATAGTAATTTGTAAGCTAAAAAGCCTGTGTCTACACTTTTCTTTCGCCGAGTGGCAGCTGTCTGTCTTCAACTGGGGCGGGACATGACTGAATGGGTGTTTCTGATTTGTCAGCTGTCGTCCTTACACCACATGGCATGCCCCAAGCGTTTACAACACAGAATTCCAGGTTCTCCACTCCAAAATTGGCAGCTTCAAAACGATTGATTTTTTTTTAACCGACAACCAAAAAAAAATTAACCGGTTGACGTTGATTCGGTCAACCACCGGTCAAACGGTCATCAGTTAACATCCCTAGTCCCTTCATTCATTCCTCACAGAACGACCCAAAAGCTAAAGACCGACTGGCTCACTGACACGTCAATCAAGCAACTGCAAATGACCACAGGAGCAAGAGGAGGAGGTTTAGACTAGGGCTGAACGATATATCGTTATCGTATCTACAGTGGTGCTTGAAAGTTTGTGAACCCTTTAGAATTTTCTATATTTCTGCATAAATATGACATAAAACATCATCAGATTTTCACACAAGTCCTAAAAGTAGATAAAGAGAACCCAGTTAAACAAATGAGACAAAAATATTATACTTGGTCATTTATTTACTGAGGAAAATGATCTAATATTACATATCTGTGAGTGGCAAAAGTATGTGAACCTTTGCTTTCAGTATCTGGTGTGACCCCCTTGTGCAGCAATAACTGCAACTAAACGTTTCTGGTAACTGTTGATCAGTCCTGCACACCGGCTTGGAGGAATTTTAGCCCGTTCCTCCGTACAGAACAGCTTCAACTCTGGGATGTTGGTGGGTTTCCTCACATGAACTGCTCGCTTCAGGTCCTTCCACAACATTTCCATTGGATTAAGGTCAGGACTTTGACTTGGCCATTCCAAAACATTAACTTTATTCTTCTTTAACCATTCTTTGGTAGAATGACTTGTGTGCTTAGGGTCATTGTCTTGCTGCATGACCCACCTTCTCTTGAGATTCAGTTCATGGACAGATGTCATGACATTTTCCTTTAGAATTCGCTGGTATAATTCAGAATTCATTGTTCTATCAATGATGGCAAGCCGTCCTGGCCCAGATGCAGCAAAACAGGCCCAAACCATGATACTACCACCACCATGTTTCACAGATGGGATAAGGTTCTTATGCTGGAATGCAGTGTTTTCCTTCCTCCAAACATAACGCTTCTCATTTAAACCAAAATTTCCATGTTGGTCTCATCTGTCCACAAAACATCTTTCCAGTAGCCTTCTGGCTTGTCCACATGACCTTTAGCAAACTGCAGATGAGCAGCAATGTTCTTTTTGGAGGCGGTGGCTTTCTCCATGCAACCCTGCCATGCACACCATTGTTGTTCAGTGTTCTCCTGATGGTGGACTCATGAACATTAGCATTAGCCAATGGGAGAAAGGCCTTCAGTTGCTTAGAAGTTACCCTGGGGTCCTTTGTGACCTCGCTGACTATTACACGCCTTGCTCTTGGAGTGATCTTTGTTGGTTGACCACTCCTGGGGAGGGTAACAATGGTCTTGAATTTCCTCCATTTGTACACAATCTGTCTGACTGTGGATTGGTGGAGTCCAAACTCTTTAGAGATGGTTTTGTAACCTTTTCCAGCCTAATGAGCATCAACAATAATTTTTCTGAGGTCCTCAGAAATCTCCTTTGTTCGTGCCATGATGCACTTCCACAAACATGTGTTGTGAAGATCAGACTTTGATAGATCCCTGTTCTTTAAATAAAACAGGGTGCCCACTCACACCTGATTGTCATCCCATTGATTGAAAACACCTGACTCTAATTTCACCTTCAAATTAACGGCTAATCCTAGAGGTTCACATACTTTTGCCACTCACAGATGTGTAATATTGGATCATTTTCCTCAGTAAATAAATGACCAAGTATAATATTTTTGTCTCATTTGTTTAACTGGGTTCTCTTTATCTACTTTTAGGACTCGTGTGAAAATCTGATGTTTTAGGTCATATTTATGCAGAAATATAGAAAATTCTAAAGGGTTCACAAACTTTCAAGCACCACTGTATATCTAGATATGAACATTCAGGATATTAATATCGAAAAAGCAACGATATAGATTTCCCCTCCCCGCGCTCGCCCTGCATGTACAGCTCTCGCAGTCACAACGAACATCATTTTTACGATTGCCCTTGAATGCACCGCTAAGGCCAGCCAACCACAAACCTTATTTCATGCTTGCTGTGGATCGACAGCTGAAGCCAACCAATGACAAACATATGAGGGCGGGAGTGACGGAGACCGACGTGCGCACACACTACAGTAGGGCTGTGCGATGTCCCCTTAATTGGCATCGACGATGTTTACAGTGCAAACATCGTGATGGACGATCATATCGGGGGGGGGGGATTTTAATACCACATTACTAAATATATTATTATTATAAGTATTAGATACTCATCCGAGGCTTTGGCACGTAAAGAAAAAAAAAGCGCTAGGTGATGTGGAATATTTGGCCTTGATAACGGATATGTGGTCCAGCTGCAACATGATGCCCTATATGTCAGCTACCGTACATTATGTGGACCGAGAGTGGGCAATGCAGTCCAAATGCCTGCAGACGAGTTTCATGCCAGAGACACATTCAGCGGACAATTTAGAAGACGCATTGCGCGAGACACTTGCCGAATGGAAAACAGAGAAAAAGATCGCCTGTATAACAACGGGGCGAATATTGTCACAGCCATCAGGCAATTGAAATGGCCGTGGTTAAGTTGTTTTGGGCACAATTTGAACCTGGCCATAACCAACTCGCTTGTGCAACAGAGGGCCAGTACAGACCGAGCGTTTGGAGTTTGCCGAGCAGTCAACACTGCGTTTGCGCACAGCTGGCTTCGGAGAAATGAGCTGCGCAAAGCGCAGGTGGAAATGAACCTCCCCGAGCACTCACTGATCACGGCAAGATATTAATCTGTTCTAACAATGAAAGACTAGTATTCAAACTATGAGAAGAAACTACACTTAAGCTATTACTCATTGTTTATTTACACAATATCAATTGAAGATGCGTTTCGGCCTTTAGTGCGCACTTGAACGCGCTAATTTTTCCAATTTATTAGTGTTTGAATTATTGCACCAGCTTTTAAAATCATGATTTAATAGTGGTTTTTTTTTTTTTACTGTCTTTACATTTATCAGAATCACCTTCATTCTTCCATGTCCCAACAGCCAGCCGCTGTGTCCTATGGTCATGAGCTTTGGGTAATGACAGAAAGAACAAGATCGCGGATACAAGCGGCTGAAATGAGTTTCCTTCGCAGGGTGGCTGGGCGCTCCCTTAGAGATAGGGTGAGAAGCACAGTCACTCGGGAGGAGCTCGGAGTAGAGCCGCTGCTCCTCCACATCGAGAGGAACCAGCTGAGGTGGCTCGGGCATCTTTTTCGGATGCCTCCTGGACGCCTCCCTGGGGAGGTGTTCCAGGCATGTCCCCCCGGGAGGAGGCCCCGGGGAAGACCCAGGACATGCTGGAGGGACTATGTCTCTCGGCTGGCCTGGGAACGCCTCGGTGTTCTTCCCGAGGAGCTGGCCGAGGTGTCTGGGGAAAGGGAAGTTTGGGCTTCCATGCTTAGACTGCTGCCTCCGCGACCCGGTCCTGGATAAGCGGAAGAAGACGAGACGAGACGAGACCTTCATTCTTCCCTTTGCTTTGACATTATGGCTTAGAGTGGACCATTTTGTGTCTGAAAGTAGGCCTATTTACCAGATTAAAGTTATTTGACTTCTGCCGAAGTCTGCGCTTCACTGCCGTTTGATAAGGTACAATATTTCCCGACTGAAGTCGTTAATAGTGGCTATCTGTTTGAACAACATTACAAATTTTACATTAAAAGTATAGTGTAGGCTAAAAAATGGAAGTCAAAATTTATTATTAGTAGCATACTGTATTTGTGTAACCACATGTTATGTTCACTAGCACGTCCCTGCACCATAGCCTACGTGAACAAGCGGTAATAGGATATTACTTTATAATGATTTATATATTTATATATAATTATATGTTATATTTATATATTAAACAAAACTAACTAACTAAACTAACAAAAAACTAACTTTTTAGGTTAAATAGGCCCAGATGATACCGTATATGCATGTTTATGACAGGAGGGGGCGTGGTATCACGATGGTGGCTCTCCATCGTGATGGATGACCACCATCGTCGATGGACGATGGCATCGTCTATCGGCACAGCCCTACACTACAGACACAGCGGGGAAATTAAAAAGAAAGAAAGAAAATGAGTGCGGAAGATAACGCGGCCGGTGGCGGTGCAGAATCTGACTTGGTGCCAAAACATAAATCCTCCTCCATTATTTGGAGGTATTTTGGGTTCAGAAAGGCCGATGTTAACCAGAGTGAGGTGTTGTGCAGGTCGTGCTTAGCAAAAACTGCGATGAAGCAGGTAGCACAACAAACATGTTTCACCACCTGAAACAACACCATCGCGTGCTGCACAAAGAGTGTATGACAATGAGAGAAACACCGGGGACTTCTCAGTCATCCCAAAATAAACCAAAGCAAAGTTTGATTGCTGATGCGTTCAGTAGCGTTACACCGTACGAGTCGACGTCCACCAGACAAAGAAATTACAGACGCTATAACATACCACATTGCAAAAGACATGGTACCTGTGTACACAGTCTCGAAAGAGAGCTTTAAAAAAATGGTTCGGATGCTGGACAAGCGTTATAAAATACCATCCCGAACACATTTTAATCAAGTGGCCATTCCAAAACTCTATAATGAGTTATAATGCATATAAATGCTTTTTCTGCATACAGTTATGTGATCTTTTGAAGAATACAAGATGTTGCACTTCAGTGCACTTTCAATGTTCCACCAGCTGCTGCATTTGTTATTTATTGTTAAAGCAGAGCTGCAGTAAAATGTTTGATTTGTAATTTATTTATTCGTAATTTATGTTAATGTTGATGACTGGCAGTGAATTCTTAAAAATAAAACTGCACTTTCCATATTTTTTGTATTATGATGTTTTTATTTTTCTGAAAAATGCTTGGTTTTCACCGAACCCGTAGTCATATTGTATCGTATCGAGATATCTGGCATGAATATCGAGATATGAAATTTTGTCCATATCGTTCAGCCCTGGTTTAGACATCTAAGAACTGGGTACAGCAGCAGACTATCGGTCTTCAAGATGCTACCTTATTGACCAAACGAACAAAACAAATGAATCATTGGAAGAAAAAGCTCTCTTTTCTGTGTGGAGTTTGCATGTTCTCCCCGTGTCTGCGTGGGTTTCCTCCGGGTGCTCCGGTTTCCCCCACAGTCCAAAGACATGCAGTTAGGTTAACGTGGGGCGGCCTTGGGCTGAGGTGCCCTTGAGCGAGGTACCGAACCCCTGACTGCTCCCCGGGCGCTCTAGTGTGGCTGCCCACTGCTCTGGGTGTGTGTGTATGTATGTGTGTGTGTTCACTGCTTCAGATGGGTTAAATGCAGAGGATGAATTTCACTGTGCTTGAAGTGTGCATGTGACGAATAAAGGTTTCTTCTTCTTCGAGCATGATAAAGTTGTTTAAACAAAAACGGTGTGAAAAATATACCAACATCATCGGTCATCTCCAGGTGTGTGAGACTGAGTGAGTGAAATAACAGAGTGTCCTGTGCTTTTAGCCAACTGCATTACTCAACCTCAACCTGTTCTTACCTTTCCCCTCACTGGAGAGACACATGCAGGTGCTGCTTCAGTCCCAGGTTTCTCACAAACAACAAAAAGCATGTTTGATTGGATTTACTCGACACGTGGTCCACATTTCTACCAATCCAACAGTGCTGCAGGTGGGACATAAAGACAGACTAAAGAAGTGCTGGTTGGTTCTACTCCATGCGTCATCCTCATTTCAAGGAATCTAATAACGCAAGTGCTTCCATAACAAAGAACGCTTTTATCGTCAAGGAATCGAGTGCTGATTCTGATAATCAGAAACATGCGGAACACTGACTGATTATCAACTGGGCAGATAATCGGTCGACCCCTAGTTAAAATACTGATAAAGTTTCAACAAAGTGAAGAACTGTATATTAAAAAAAAAAAGGCTTTTCATTTCTAAAGTCCAAGTGAAAAACATTTAAAATCATCCACGACAGGTGTAAAATTATTTTTAAAGCAAATCAGACTGTAATTTATGAGTGTGTGTGAAGAGACAGACAAAGAACCCGGGGAGATGTGTACCTGTGAGACTGCTGCTGAGCTGAGGCGGGTCGACGCGGCTGGCCGGCACGGTGCGAGGTTTTGGTGAAGTTACAGGGACGTAATCCGGACCCTCGTTTTTGTGTTTAGGGGGTCGTTTCTGTGAACGCTCTTTGAGCTGGGTGTACTCAGTTGGGTGCTTCTTCTGCAGGCGTCTAATGAGGTTGCTGGTGCTGGATCTTCTCCATGCACAGTAAACAGAGTGCTGTTTTCTCCTGGTCCACTTTGTGATAGTGAACCCACACTGCGCTCCACTTGCGTGAGGTTGGAGTTTGGGGTGGGGCGGGGCTGCCTTCCTGAGTCCCTCTGCCCTCGCCTTTGCACCCGGACGCCTCTCCTTCTGCAGCTGCACACAGGATTCCTCGGATCGCCCCGTCCATCTCCGCGTCTCCCACCTCGGCCGGGACCTCGACCTGCTGCTCGTCCATCATGACGGTCACTGGGCAGGCGGAGAGGTGGAAACACGGTCACGCCGATATCCCAGAGACGGTCATGAAAAAAGGAGGAGAGTTCATCTCATTAATATTAAATATTCAGAGTCATTTTAACTGGACTGGATAATAAATAAGTATATTAATGGAGAACTGTGGGTGGTAAGAGAGAGCAACTGGACTTGCTGGAAGATTCTTGAAGACGTTTCACCTCTCAGCCTTTCGGATGAAAAGCCTTTCGGATGAGAGGTGAAACGTCTTCAAGAATCTTCCAGCAAGTCCAGTTGCTCTCTTTCACCACCCACAGTTTACTATGACCTGGATGACTGAGAATCTTCACAGACATATATTAATGGAGCCCCTGAGCTGTGGATTCTGACTGAAACAGGAGTTTATGAGTTCTAGTTCCGAGGCGCTCTTTAGACAGTCGATTCGATACATCTCGATTCGGTCGGTTTAGAGAACCGATTCTCTCGATCCGTTAACGAAGTTCAAAAAGAGTGATTCACTTTAGCGGAAGCGAACAGAGCCGCGCGCGACACTCGCACCGGATTAGTGCGGAGAGTCTCGCGCTCTTACCGACACTCTCAGCTTTTATTCCGCCGCTTTTAATGCTGTATTTTTCTGGCGGTGCGCGCGAGAACATACAGGGACAAAATGGCGCCTGGGGGAGAAAAGGCAGCGCGCGGAGAAAGAACATTCAGCTGATATTAGCCAGCTAGCTAGTTAGCAAAGCTCGCGCGGGAATATCGACAAATAACCTGAAGAACTCCACAACTCCTCATTTATGAAACGCGTTTAGTGAGTGGAATATCTGACCGGTGTTTATTAGCGTAGCTTTTTGCTGTTTTTATCAGGTTGTGTTATGATAATGTTGGCCTCAAGCGTTAGCTCGATAGCCTAGCCGGTCTCTCAGTCTTTATATAAATAAATAAATAAATATAAAGAGCGCAGTGTGTAGATTGTGTTCGTTAATAATAATAATGATGATAATAATAATGAGCGAGAGTGTAATCTCAGCCCAAACCTTCCACACAGCCGTTATTATGGTTGGATGAGGCGCTTTTCCCCGATGTGGATTTTCTTTTGTCCAAAGCGGAGAAATCATTCGGATGTTTCGCTCGTAAATGCCGAAGCATGTTGGTCGTGTGACCGAAATATAAAACCGTTTTCATACAAAGGAGACATAATACTCTTTTATCGTCCTCGGCTTGGAAAAATCGCTACACTACATGACCACGCTTCCTTCTTCTTCTTTTGATTATTGGCGGTTCACAATATATGATTGTATATCGCCACCTACTGTATAGGAGTGTGTAAGATGGTCAGGTCAAGTCTTGGCACGACAAACAAACAAAAAAAGGTAGAAAAATAAAATAAACTAAATTCTTCCCATTAATTCTGAATCTATTAGATACCTCATAAGGGCTTTAATCCTATTTCCCTGCATTCCCTCTTCCTTCAAAATGTTATGGATATCTCCTTCTTGGGCCCTGTTTACATTATTTCGAATCAGCGGATCATCAGATTAACGTTTTTAAAACAATTCGCGTACACACACAAAATTTCTGTGCCCGCAACAAAACCGTTCCCCGTGCACACAGCAACGCCAATACACGGATACGCTAATCACATGACTAATTAGACGGCACGTCACATGATCCCAGTGCATATCGGGCATGCGCAAGTCACTCACCATTTGCAAGCACAAAGTGTGTGAGAGATTGAGTGAGCAAGAGAGTGTGAGAGAGAAAGAGAGAGCAAGCAAGAGTGACAGAGCATAAGAATCAAAATTTGAAGTTCTTTTTGGAAATCAGGGACGCCGTGTCATTGGGACTAAAGAGGAGAAGGTTTTTCAGCAGTCGCGTCACATGACCAACGTGGCATGACCAACGCCAGCGAATCAGGAAGGTGGATGTTACAGTGACGTTGTCCAATGACGACGTCAGCTAGAGCTCAGCACTGCGTATCCTCGTTCCTCAATGTTTACACAGCACCGGATCAGATACGTACTGGGTTGAATACGTGGGCCCTGGCGGATTCAAACTGTTCCGCCTGTGGAGTCGTTTCCCGGCGTTTTAATGTGCACGGACAGTGCATCCGCGACGACAACGATACGGATACGGTCTAATGTAAACACCACCTTGTTCTAACCATTTTGTCCTATGATCATTGTACTTCCTGCAGTAGAAAAGAATGTGTTCTACATCTTCCTTAACCTGACACTCGGCACAAAGCCCATCAGTTTTCCCCAAGACATGTAGTGTGGCGTTGAGACCAGTGTGCCCTAATCTCAACCGTGTGTATGTAACTTCCTCCCTTCTTCCAAGCCCCACTGAAGTGATTCTTCTCCCACCAACCTGATGTTGCACATTAAAGTACTGTCTACCCTTTGAGTCTGTCTCCCATTCGTCCTGCCATCTACTCATGATTTCTGCTTTAATAAAAGATTTAGCTTCCCCTTTTCCTAATGGTACATGAATTGTGATACAGTGGTGACCTAAAGCTTCCTTGGCAGTTTTATCTGCAGTTTCATTACCCTTGAGGCCCGTATGAGCTGGTACCCAGCAAAATTGGATGGTGAGTCCAAGATTTCTGAGTTGAGCCAATAGCTGTTTCATTTCAATAACTAGATCATCTCTTACTGCTTTTCCAGAGATAAAGCTTTGCAAAACGGAGAGTGAGTCTGTGCATATGACTGATTTTAAAGGTTTGACTTCTTCAATCCATCTCAAAGCAGTAATTATAGCAGTTAGTTCTACTGAGTATATGGACAAAAAGTTATTCAATCGATATCCATAGGTCCTCATGAATTCTGGTATATAGATTCCTATACTACACTGACCATTTTGCGGGTCTTTTGAACCATCTGTAAATATCTGTAGGTGACCATAGAATGTAGAAGTCAGATAGGTTTTACAATGTATTGCAAAGCTATGTTCGTTAGAGTGATCTTTCTTCGCTGTAAGCAATTCTGTGTTAACATCTGGAGCAGGGAGGATCCATGCAGGGACACTACTCATAGCCAATGCAGAGCTGAACTTAAGATTTTTTAAACCAAACACTCTCGCAGACTCATCAATATTCCATCCAAATCCCTTAGCTTCTTTGGAATATTCCCAACAATCTTTGAGCACTGATATGGCTGGACTGTAGGGCTGTGCCGATAGACGATGCCATCGTCCATCGACGGTGGTGGTCATCCATCACGATGGAGAGCCACCATCGTGATACCACGCCCCCTCCTGTCATAAACATGCATATACGGTATCATCTGGGCCTATTTAACCTAAAAAGTTAGTTTTTTGTTAGTTTAGTTAGTTAGTTTTGTTTAATATATAAATATAACATATATTTATATATAAATATATAATTATATAAATCATTATAAAGTAATATCCTATTACCGCTTGTTCATGTAGGTTATGGTGCAGGGACGTGCTAGTGAACATAACGTGGTTACACAAATACAGTATGCTACTAATAAATTTTGACTTCATTTTTTAGCCTACGCTATACTTTTAATGTAAAATTTGTCATGTTGTTCAAACAAATAGCCACTATTAACAACTTCAGTCGGGAAATATTGCACCTTATCAAACGGCAGTGAAGCGTGGACTTCGGCAGAAGTCAGATAACTTTAATCTGGTAAATAGGCCTACTTTCAGACTCAAAATGGTCCACTCTAAGCCATAATGTCAAACCAAAGGGAAGAATGAAGGTGATTCTGACAAATGTAAAGACAGTAAAAAAAAAAAAAATTAAATCATGATTTTAAAAGCTGGTGCAATAATTCAAACACTAATAAATTGGAAAAATTAGCGCGTTCAAGTGCGCACTAAAGGCCGAAACGCATCTTCAATTGATATGGTGTAAATAAACAATGAGTAATAGCTTAAGTGTAGTTCCTTCTCATAGTTTGAATACTAGTCTTTCATTGTTAGAGCAGATTAATATCTTACAGTGATCAGTGAGTGCTCGGGGAGGTTCATTTCCACCTGCGCTTTGCGCAGCTCATTTCTCCGAAGCCAGCTGTGCGCAAACGCAGTGTTGACTGCTCGGCAAACTCCAAACGCTCGGTCTGTACTGGCCCTCTGTTGCGCAAGCGAGTTGGTTATGGCCAGGTTCAAATTGTGCCCAAAACAACTTAACCACGGCCATTTCAATTGCCTGATGGCTGCGACAATATTCGCCCCGTTATTATACAGGCGATCTTTTTCTCTATTTTCCATTCGGCAAGTGTCTCGTGCAATGCGTCTTCTAAATTGTTCGCTGAATGTGTCTCTGGCATGAAACTCGTCTGCAGGCATTTGGACTGCATTGCCCACTCTCGGTCCACATAATGTACGGTAGCTATATAGCGCATCATGTTGCAGCTGGACCACATATCCGTTATCAAGGCCAAATATTCCACATCACCTAGCGCTTTTTTTTCTTTACGTGCCAAAGCCTCGGATGAGTATCTAATACTTATAATAATAATATATTTAATAATGTGGTATTAAAATCCCCCCGCCCACGATATGATCGTCCATCACGATGTTTGCACTGTAAACATCGTCGATGCCAATTAAGGGGACATCGCACAGCCCTATAGACCCTTTTCAGTCACGTGACCTTCGTAAACGCGACTGCCATTTTGGACATGTAGTGGACTTCGGCTCGAATCAGTTTGAATGCGAGGAAGGCGACAAACGAAAAACATAAAAGAAAAAGGAGCGAGATGCAGAAAACACCTTCACTATCCAGCGACGCAGGGCATTTACAGGGCGAGCAGAGGGAGAGGTATTTGCAAAAATTGAGGTTAGCAGGCTTAGAGAACGACGTTTACCTGCTTCCACCAGGATTGTTCACTGACGTACGGAAGTACACGAAGCCCTCGTCTTTACCTGACTTCGGCCCACATGATCTGTATACCTATGTCGTTAAAAACCCATCGCCATACACAGGTATTGATCTGAAAGCGTATAAGAGTTTGGATGCCTACAAATATTTTGTGTCAGGCTGGGTAACATGCCTACATCAGCGGGTCGTCCCTGGAGCCGGTGGTCGCCATCTTATTACAGCTAAGGTTTGTTCACATTTTCATTTACTTTCGGTCCTCAGGATAAACAAAATGTTATTAAATGTCATTGAAATAACTTCTTAGTCTGTTGAGACATGGCCCGTTATAAATTTGCTGTTACCAGGCAATGACCTATTAGGGTCGGTGTCTGTGTTGTAGCAGTGTACTAGCAGCTAGCTGTTAGCACTAGCTAATGTCAACAACATAGTAGCTAGTATGTTACTGTAGCAATGTTTACGTTCAGTCATTTGGATGACTGTTAAAACCTTTCAGTCTCAAGTTTTTCCCTTTACTGTATTTACTAGTTTACTGTAATTATGATCCGGCAGCTATTTACACCGGATCCAGTGTAAATAGCTGCCGGAGCCAATGTCCGAGGTTCCGGAGCGCGCTCCAGCTTGCTCCCCTCAAATTAAGCCCTGTACAGGTAAATAGCTGCCGGAGCCAACGTCCAAGGTTCCGGAGCGCGCTCCGGAACCTCGGACGTTGGCTCCGGCAGCTATTTACACTGGATCCGGTGTAAATAGCTGCCGGATCATAATTACAGTAAACTAGTAAATACAGTAAAGGGAAAAACTTGAGACTGAAAGGTTTTAACAGTCATCCAAATGACTGAACGTAAACATTGCTACAGTAACTAGCTAGTATGTTGTTGACATTAGCTAGTCAACAATAGCTACTACAGAAGAACAAAGAGGTTACAATGGGTTATTTTAGCCTATTTGGTTACACACTCGCTGCCACAGAATGTTAACAGCAATGTAATGCCTTTTCTGGCTAATTTTATTCGTCTTACCTCCAACAGAGTGGTCACTACACAAGCGCTGGTATGCCGAGGGCTGCCAATCTTTCCTGTTTATGGCCGCTATCCATCTTCTCTGTCGGGATCCGATAAAATGATAAACCTTGCCTTGTGTGTTGATGGTTACTACATCCAGGTGCACAACAATATAGTGGCATGATGGAAGTCTTGCTGAAAGTAAACACTTTCTTTGCTGCCGTTCCTCAATGTTGGCTGTGGTAAACTACTGGTAGTACATGTCCAAAATGGCGGCCGCGTTTGTCGTGTTTGTCTGTGTAGGTTGTACACAGTCAGCATGTCCTCAACATCACTAGCCTCTCTCTTGCGCCTAAAAAAGTTCTTGGCTGCCATCACCTCCTCTAACTTAAGGTCAATGTGATCATGAAGTGCTAGTGCTGACAAATGTTCTCAGACAAGAATTGGTCTGATTTTGGACTGCATGCATGAATTCCGTTGAGCAGTTCCTCACCAACATCAGAAAAACGCTTTTCCAGTTCTGCTACCATTCAATCCAAGCAAGGAAATAGTAACTGCTGTTTAAGGTCTTCTGACTTTGAAGAACCACTAGCCTCACTGCCTGCCCCACAAGCAGACTCAACAACATATTCCTCCATTCGCTTTGTCTTACGCCTCTGGTTAGACGATGGATCTGGGACTGATATCTCGTCAGCCTCACATAAGGCCATAGCTCTGGCATGAAGATCTGCAGCAGTGGCATCACTGCGTTTCTCCTTAAGGGAATCTGTCACTGCATTTTTGTATTCCACAGCTTGGGCAAGATCACTGGTCTCTTTCTGCAGATACATGTGTAAACATGCTGTTACAGGCAGGAGAGAGTGGAAAACAAACAGCAAATACACTGATGAGAATTTAGAGAGTTTTGCTCTCAGTCCCACTGCTAAAGGTGTGTTGACGGCAAGTAGGCATTCAATGATGGCAAGGAAGTTGTCAAGTACTGCATTCACTGAACGAAGTTGGCATGCCCAACGTGTGTTTGGCAACTGGACGAGTTGACTTGGCTGCAACCCTAGCTTTTTTTGTGTGTCTGCAAACTTGTGGTGGTTCACAAGTGAGACTCTGAAAAAAGAGTGGACACTTTCCAGCACGTCAAAAAACTCTTTGGCCTCAGAAATGGCTCTGCATGTGTGACATAAGACAAGGTTTAATTCATGGGCATAACAATGCACATAAATTGCTTCAGGGTGCTTCTTTCGAAAATGGGCCTGGACACCCCCCACTGTCCCACTCATGACCGCCACCCCATCATAGGTTTGGGCTACACATTTCAAGTCATCAATGCCTTTTACTGTCAACTAATCCTCAATTGTGGCAGTTATGGATGCAGCATTGAAACTCGTCAACTCTGTAAGGGCTAGGAACCTTTTTCTCACTATACCCCCTGAAACATACCTAACACAGTGACCGCTGCTCCGCTTTTCCATCTCTGGCTTCATCAGCCATAATGGCATACATCTCTGACTCCTTCATCTCGCTTATAACAGCTGCAGTTACCTCCTCTGAACAACACCATCATTTCATTCTGACTAGCAGATGAAAGATAAGTAGTATTTGATGGAGGAGTGTAACTTTGCATGAAAGGGTCAAACTGTTTCAGAAGTTCTATGCATGCCAAGAAAATCCCTTTGTTGTGGCTTTCAGATGATTCATCGTGACCTCTGAATGGAATACCTTGTTTACCCAGCATGCAGGTCACTGCCACAACGCGTTTCAAGTACTCCCTTCTCTCATTTACCTCGGAGGAACTTGCCCTCTCCATTTGTTGCACAACACTGCCTTTTAACAGACTCGCTTGATAGCTTTGCCAGCGAACTACATTGTCTTTGTGAGACTGAGTGGTTTCATGTTTCTGAAACAAGTTCAGCGCCTTCCTCCAATTTTTGACCCCATCAGTCACAAATATATCCTTTTTCAAATTTCTACCAAACACCCTGCAACCATAGCAGAATGCAGCATTCCTTCTATAGGAGTATTCAAGCCAGTTGTAGCTCTGGAACCAGTTATATTGAAAGGCTCTCTTTTGTGTGCCAAACAGACCTTGTGGGTACTGGGGCAGCTTTACTTGTTTAGGACCACTCTCCCTGTCACCTAAATCTAAAGTGGTGTCTGTAGACTCTCCTGATACTCCAGCCTGCTCTTGTAGTTCTGTTTCTCCATGCACCTCTCTGGTCTGCTGCCTTTCACCTTCACTGTACTCTCCCTGTTCTTCTCTCTCTGCTTCCAGGTCTTGCTCCCTCTCCTCGTCTTCTGTCTCTATTCTCCACCTGTGCTCTTTGCTTTCCCTCTCTCTCCATCCTCCTCTCTTCCTCTTTGCACACATACAAACATTTTGTGGTGAGCTACTAGTCATCTTCAAATAAATAAAACGTGAAGTAAATGCAGCAAACGTAAGGGCTTGGTAAGAATCTACAGACAGCGTCAACAGCATGCCAGGTTCATAGTGCAAGTGCAGTTTTAGACACAAAACAAAAGTCGAGTCTGACCCAATAATTATGGGCAAAAGGCTATCTTAAATAGGCTACCATTATTTTTCTCACCTGGTTCATCGTGTTCTCTCTCCTTTCCCCCCTCTCGATCATCCTCTTCTCCTTGTGCTATCAAAAAAGTAGCCTAATGTTAGAATTCATCTACAGAGGCTATGGTAATCAACATTATCTTCACCATTCTTTTGACTATGGTAAAGTGCTCAGTTGGATTAATTTATTTTCTCACCTGAACGTGACTGTACTATTCTCTTAAAAAAGAACGCATGTCCATCTATGGAAAAGCAGACATTTATGGGTCAGATTTTCCCAGTGTTTCAGTTCACTATCCATGGGGTAGGTCTATATACATAACGAACCAGGCATTTCTTGACCAAGGTAGGCTATTTGCCTTCCAAATAATACCTGAGATACAAATTGGCCTGGATCATACTGTATTGACCTCTCCATCTGTGGGAAAATCTCCTGTATTTTCATTCTCCTGTGCTATAGATGGCTAGGAACATGGGCCTCAGAAGGCACTAGTTTAATCAACCTGGGCCATTAGAATGTTGTAGGCTATCACAGTGTTACAACGAATTCCCCTTCTATCCTTAGGCTAAGAAGGGTAACTTTTTTTTAAAATAGCCTACTGTATGAAGCTGTATCATAAAGTAGGCAAACTTTGACATCTGTCTGAAACATAGAAATACATGATAGCCCAACCACATTGTCACCTAAATGACCTAGCTTACGTGAAACAATGATCATCCAATGTGAACGCTAGATAAGCTAACGTTATCTACATAGTCTAACTTCTTAAAATTCGGTTGGTGAGCTAGGTGGCCAACTCTGTAACGATGTTAACAATGCCCAGTTCTGCACAAAAATGGTCTCGGTAATAAATGGGATTAAGTTTGTTTTTATAATTGTCTACAGGGAACACTACTATTGCATCTGTATTTTAATGTAATGTAATCACAACTCCTATAGCCATACCTTTACACCGCACTGTGTTGCTGACAACTACACACAGATGTGCTGACTAACATCTGCACTCTGCAGTAGCCTCCATTTGAATAAACAATCAGGCAATCGTGTCCATTTGGACCGTGCAGTTTCATGTGATATGCGTATGCTATCTGTGTGACAAAGACGCCGCAAGTAATCTGATGGAGAAGAACGGGTGCGGCCGTCGGGAGACAAAATTTGAATCAGGCTACTTATTTTCAGGGGTGCTAAGAACATTTTTAAGGGTGCACCCCTAAAAATAGCCTAAAATTGCCACTGATTCCCACCAATACTTATTTTTAACTTCCTTGTCGATTTCAAGAATGAGATTCTTGTTCTCATGCGAGTTTTCACCATTTTCGTCTTTAGATTTCAGCTGAAAGCATGGTATAGCGATCCGCCATTTGCAATAGCAATATCCACGTATCGACGCCACACGTTTTCCAAAATTTATAGCTTTCAAGAGGTTTTCTGGTTACAGAAAGAAGCAATTTGCTCTGAATGTTCTGCAGTTCACTTCTACGCTGAGAGGGACTCGGCAAAATTCACAAGAACGACCCATTTGGCTAACAAAACCGCGGAAATCTGTGGAAAACTGTCATCCCTTTAATAAAAGTGAAGGCTGTTTTAACCAGCATTAACTTTTTCAGCAGTTGTCCTTTCTTGGACCACTTTTGTTTGGTACTAACCACTGCATACCGGGAACACCCCACAGAATGGGTCATTTTGGAGATGCTCAGACCCGATCATCTCACCATCACAATCTGGCCCTTATCAAAGTCACTCAGATGCTTACACTCGCCCATTTTTCCTGCTTCCAACACATCAACTTCAAGAACTGACTGTTCTCTTGCTCCCTAATAAACCCCGCCCCTCGACAGGTGCCACTGTAATGAGATCATCAACATAATTCACTTCTTCACCTGTAAGTGGTTTAATGTTATCGTTCGAGGTTTCACAGCAAATGAAGAGAGAAAAAAAGTAATCAAGTTTGAAGCTTTTAATTGTCTCACTATATGAAACGGTGTGGAGGCAATTCCAAAATTAAAACAAAAATAAATATGGACTTAAAACAATTTCTAATGAAGCATTATACACAAAATGTACAAGATAATTTCCTTTTTTATCAATTTTAGATTTTCTTGTAATTAAATTGGGGGGGGGGGGGGGGGGGGGGGGGTGTTAATGCCAAAAAAAGAAAGGGAGGCATCAAAGTCAAGAAGACTTGTGAAAGAGACCAGAATATTTCCTAATTGATGCCGTGGCCCCTGTTAACTTCACATGACCGCTTTAATGGCTAATAAAAGAAGTGAAAATTAAAACAGTGGATTTTTGTTTGCTGTTTAAAAAAAAAAGAGCCCAGTCAGATTTCACTGCGTCTTTGTACGTTGAGGCTCAGTCAGTAGTCGGTGTCCGAGCCTTCTGTGTTGTCCACGTTCCGAGACAGCATGTAGTTGTCCATGTCGATCGAACGACAGTTATTGATGGCATAGCGTAGCCGTTCTGCCATCACTGATTGGCTGGAGTAGGGCGGGAGGCGGAGCTGGAAGAAACAGGTCTGAGATGTGGGAAGACTGTCATACGGCTGTGGAGAGAGAAACAGAGAGAATAAAGAAACAGAGAAAGGGACAGACAGCAAAACTGTGTGTGTCTCTCTCTCTCTCTTACCCGGTCCACCTTCATGATCTGGAAGCGCTGCGAGATGTCCGCTGTGTTGGCGGGGAGGCGCGAGCGACCGGAGACGAAGCGCATGAATAGCATGCGTTCCTCATTTGAGAACTCGTCGAGCGTCTGCCAGAACCACTGCACGAGCTGCTGCTGCTCCTCCACCTCCCGATAACGCACCACCTTCTTCAGCACCTCCACGCTGATCTCCGCCAGACCACACACCATCTGCTCCAACTGCCGAGCCGTCAGCAACGACAGCAGAGGAACCGGCACGATCCACGACATGCCCTCTCTCACGGCCGCCACCTGACACACACGCGCACACAGTCAACTCCAGAATTATTGGGACCCCTCCAAGTCAAAATTTCAAACACACACATACCAGGTTACCTCTGCCAGGAAGTTGCAACTTAGCATAAAATTATGAGCCTAATACACAGATCTGGGGCACAAGGTCAATCCAAATATTTTGCGATGATCAAAAGAGGGCATTCATGTGAACAAATCTGAAGGAGGACCAATTTTGTTGGACATGACAAAGAGAGTCAATACTGCTATTTAAATGTCACAAATTATACATTTCAGGGTGCTAATACTTTTGAAACCAGTGCCCATCAACTGCCAGATCAATCCTTCAGTGATTAATATTATCCAGAAACCTCCATAAAACACAAAGGAAAACAGCAGGAGATGAGCTAAGTAGGTGATTATGAATGAGGGCGGAGTTTAAGTGTCCTGCAGCCACTTGAGGGGGCGTGGCATGTTAGTCATTTCTTTACCATCGCATTGTCCTTTCTTTCTTTCTTTTTTTTCCAATCCTGCTTTCACTTTACTGTCTATATTGTGTAAATAATAACTAGGTTCTGTGGTTAAATTTTATAAACACCACTTCCAAACCTAAAAACAAACAAACAAAAATCTCTCTCTCACACACACCCACCTGACGGTCAAGCTCGTGTAGCCGGTACTCTATGGCACGTTCTACATACTCCTTCCTGTTGGAGAAGGTCAGCGGGATGCTGTTTCCTCCCGGAATGATGGGCACCATTTTCCCATCAGCACTCTGACCCACAAACGAGTCCAGAGGAATCATCTACAAATAGAGCAAACGTTTTGCATTTCTCTAATCGTTCCTATTTTAAATAAATATTACTGCAAATAGCTGGGTAACGACATGCAAGTTACAAATCTCATCTCATATTTGTGGTGGCCTGTGAAAACCCGTCAGAGGTTGTGAAATATTTTTGTTTCTTTCTTTCCTCTCTAACCTTGCCTTGGTGTCTGCCTGCACTTTTAAAATGTTAATATCACAAAACATTAATTATAAGTAATAAAGCCAACAGAACAGAAGTGACACAGAATTAGTGATTATTTCTCCATAAATGTTCAGTTTTAATAAATTAATTTGATTTGAATGTAAAATGGAATGTAATGCAGCCTGTCTGCCACTAGGGGGCGAATTCTGACTTCTGACTGTGTGGTATCTGTTAAAGGTCTTGTTCAGAAAAACAACTTTACAATCAGAACATTTTATCTACATACAGGATTCAGTAAGTTAAATTTTAGACCTTTTTTTTAGACTTTTTAAGACCATTATGAAAAATTTTTTAGATCAACACGAAGCATTACAACCTGCCCTACCCCCGCCCTTCCCAAAAAAAAGACAATCGAGTTCAATTCTCAAAACAGTCATTTGTATTGGTAAACTATCAGGGATACAAACTGATTGTGTGCTTATTTATGTCATATGGCAACATTAGTACAACATTAGCACATTATGTCACATAGCAACAAAAGTACAAGACAATAGAGTGATGCATACAATCTATACAATATCCAAGTTCCTCGGATTGACCAACCTGAAGGATTACAGGCCCCCCCCCCCCCCAAAAAAAAAACGACCAAAAAAAAATCAGTTCAATTCTCAAAAACAATGTAATTTTGTATTGCGTCTGTAAATGTCAAACTGACAATCAAGTAGAAGACAATTTCTAGTGATACATACAACCTACACAACCATCTGAGTTCCTCTCCTTTAGCACTGATCTCAGCTTCAAGGGCTTTCACTTCAGCAACTTTTTCTTTGTGTGCCCTTCTGAGGGCATTAGAAAGTAGCTATTGTTAGTTTTTTCTTTTTTATCAGACATCTAATTTTTTTAGGTTTGTTTACCTGACATGTTTTGACGTACGACTGTCGTCTTCCTCAGAGTGTCACCGGATGTTATTGGTGACGCATCTTTTATCAGCTGATGTTTCCAAAGGCGTGGCCTTCCTGTCTGGATTGACAGGTCGGTCACGCCTTCTACTGGCTGTTCGTCCCCTGCAAGATGGCACTCCAGGTATGGGAGAGCATGTATGCTCCCTCATCCCGGTTGATGGTCCTCGGACTTCGCTTACGGATCTCTATGGCCTCCCTGATAAACATCAGCGCTGGATCAGGGAGGCCATAGAGATCCGTAAGTGAAGTCCGAGGACCATCAACCGGGATGAGGGAGCATACATGCTCTCCCATACCTGGAGTGCCATCTTGCAGGGGACGAACAGCCAGTAGAAGGCGTGACCGACCTGTCAATCCAGACAGGAAGGCCACGCCTTTGGAAACATCAGCTGATAAAAGATGCGTCACCAATAACATCCGGTGACACTCTGAGGAAGACGACAGTCGTACGTCGAAACATGTCAGGTAAACAAACCTAAAAAAAATTAGATGTCTGATAAAAAAGAAAAAACTAACAATATTCAATATAAGACATAATGAACGTAATCGAAAGAGTTTGAAAGTAGCTGCTCTCCTTAATTTTACTCACAATTGAACACATGTACAAACCATGCTGTACCACTGTAAACAAACAAATAAACCCTTTCAGCTCACATTGTCTTCGTCTACAAGATTTCAGCATTCAAATACAACTCATATATTGTTTTTTTAACTGACCACAGGAAATGGTAACTACCTCTACATTAACTTCACAGTTACCACTAGTGATCAGCAGATGGCGCTGAATGACCACTGAACAACTGGGGGAAATGATGCCCAACACAAAATGAATACAGGGTGACGTACTGTACGTCAACTGCCCAGTGCTTTAACACTGAATAAACTCGTTTTTATGAGAGGAGCCTTGCTTCTTAAAAGTTGAGCTGAAAGGTGGAAAATGAGCAAAACTGCAACAACTCAGCACACTAGACGCCATTAAACAAAGAAATCTACACGCAGAAATCAATTCATTCACGTATTTACACATTCTTCAATTCACTGATGAAAAAGATTCGCACTTAACACATTATATTACACACAAAACATATTACTAATGGACATTTTCCCCGTGGAGGTAGCAAGTTATCAAGAGAGTGTGAGCAGAACACAGCTTACACGGGCAAACTTAAGTCCCACCTTTTCGACGTAAAAAAAACCACTTGTTTATACAGCTCACTTACTTGTATGTGCATCAGAAGGTCCTGTGCGGTTCCATGACCCATGAACTGAGAGTCCATGTAACGTGACTGCACCTCTCCATTGCTCCAGAAACGAATGTGGAGGTCCAGCTGTTTGGATTTGGTCGATGTGTTGAAGCTCTCGTCAAACATTAGCACATACTGGCTGCTAATTGACTTCACCAGCTCTCTTTTTATAAAGTCTGCCAGGCCGAATCTTGCAATATAGGCGACCTTGTTAGGTCCGCAGGCGAACGTTTTGGCAATCGTAGAATCAGGAAACATTGCCTGGAAAAGGCCGTTAATGTTGCTGCTGCTGTTGTATGATAGATGAGAGGTCACTGTGTGTAGAATCCAAAGTACCTCAGCTTTTGACATCTCCGTGAACCTGAAAGTCACCTGACTGTTATTTGGCGAATGTTGAACAGCTGGACCAGGCAGCGATGTTGGCTGGGATACTGACAAAAAGCTTGAGATCGGCTGGCGACGTTGCGAGCTCTTCACAGCAATCTGATGTTTTCCAGCTTTAGCGTGGGACTCCAGGGCCTTCATGCCTAAAGTCCCCAACTGAATTATTTTCCTGCAGACTTTGCAGCGAGCCGCATACCTATCACCTGCTGTGGCTTCTAACCAGTTTCGAAATTCTTCACGTTCAAGCCAAGCTTCATTAAACTGACACTTTCCCATTTTACTCACTATTATTCGACGCGCTATCCACACTCTTCATCGCACTGCCAACACAACCGCTAACCTCCTCTGACTGCCACAGACTGCATAAACTCGGCGGGAACTTAGAAGGTAGAACTACGGTAGGCGGAGTGGACAAACTGGACCGCTGCATGCTTGCCGCGATCATCGGTGATTGAAGTTTTTTAGCAGGCAGACAACAACGCAACCGGCACATTTTTTATTAATGTTTTGGAGGCACTTCTAGGAACAGACTGAGCGGATGTAAGAATTTTAGACTTGGATAAATTAAATTTTAGACCTGGGATGAAAATGTGTGTTTTTTAGACATTTTAAGGCCTAAAATGTAACTTTCTGAATTTTAGACTTTTTTAGACCCCGCGGGAACCCTGCACATATTTACAAACAGTCAAATATTAAGAAGTAAGTCATATCTCACACGTTTTTAAACTTGTTTCAAGTGTGTGTGTGTGTGTGTGTGTGTGTGTGTGTGTGTGTATATACACACCTCATGGAAGTTCTGCTCCGTGATGCTGCTGTCCTCCAGGTGCAGGATGCTGTTGAGCGTCTGGACGTACAGCAGGTCCACCTCCTCCAGGTCCTCCAGCGTCAGTGGGATGCAGCACAGCTGCTTCCACACCAACGGAGCCAGATGCAGGTCCAGAGGTTTCTTGGTGCGGATGGCCACGCCCATCAGGATGCCCAGGAACTTAAACTGCAGCAAATGCTCGTCCAGACACGCTGAGGGGTTCAGCAGGAACCTGAAGTTTTACACACACACACACACACACACACACACACACACACACACACACACACACACACACACACACGAGCTTTCAAAAGACAATAATGAAATAAACTGAAACATTGTCCTGTACCTGTGTGAACGCTGCCATGGTGATATTCATTTTAACATGCTCGCAAGAACTAAATTTTTTCTTAAATCTTCTTGTACAACAAACTTGGAAGGATAATCAATTCATATACACTTTAATTACCTGAGAAAATTATTTACCTAACTTACTTTATGCTTTAAATTACTTACATACTTGATAACTTGCTCTTCCGTCTGTATTATTTAAAATTACTTACATAATTAACTAATTTAAGTACTCACTCAATTTACTTTACAGAATGATCTTACTGAACTAACGTTACTCAACTTATTTACACGAGTTAATGTGTTTACGTATCTTACCTTAATTAACTTGTTTATATAGTTCATTACGTATTTACTTCGGTAACTAACATTTATTTTTACCTCCACCAAGGAGGTTATGTTTTCAGTAGCGTTGGTTTGTCTGTTAGCAACATTATGGAAAAAGTTATGAACAGATTGCTCTGAAATTTTTCCCAGAGGTGTGACTGGGCACAAGTAACAATCCATTAAATTTTGGCGGTGATCCGGATCACCGTCTGGATCCCGGATATTTTTTAAACGATTCTTGGCGGAGGTCTGCACTCTCCGAGTGCTTTTCTAGTATAATATAAAACAATGAGGCTCATTTATCCATCTTTTACTAAAACTGCATGTTAATGTTTTGCGTAAAGCAATCCAACCTGCAAATTTTCTGCCAGATTTAGAAAAGTGCAAAGCGTGTTCCTGACACAGCTTATTTGCATCTAGCGACGCCCACAAAACTCCATAAAAAGGTAAAGTGCACAGACAGCCAGGAGCATGAAATGAGAGATCAGGGTAAAGACTGAAAAGTAGAAGTAGAAGTTATTTTGACTCACTTCTCTGCCAATAAAATATTTCATAATAATAATCATCATCATCATCCCTAAATCTTGTGTCAGCTGAGGTGTTTGTTTACAGCTTGCACCTCTGCGCAGACAGACCGGCCCGTCCTCCGTTTATGCACCAATTCTTTTGTCATCTTTAACTGAATCATTTTTTAAATTTGCCTTAATTTATGGGTTTATGTCGACCCCCTTTTCTTTCTTTAATTAATGGCAATAATGGTTCTCTTAGTCCCTGATCTCGTGAACTAGCACAAGGATGAGTTTTTGATCAAGACTCTAAAGTTATTCTATACGTCTCTCTGGAGAGGGGCGTCCACTAAACGCTGTAAATATAATAAAAATTAAAATAAACAAACAATTTAATCTCTACAGAATATTCCAGATATAAAAGTGCAATAATCCAGGTAGATTTCATGATTTGAAGTTTACATCAGTTAATTTTCCTATGCATAAATTTACACACGCGAGTGGGATACATACTTTGTCTGTTTGTTATCATGGGCTGTGGTTAAGACACGAGGGTAAACAGTAAATCTGAACTCCTGACCTGTCTCTGTTGTAGCCCACTTCTGCGGTGGCGTTAGGAGAGGGGATGAGCAGGTCCACTACTCCGGTCTCAAGCTCCTAAACACACACACACTTTGTTATGGTGATGTCTGACTAAGCGTTTCTTTTATTCCAGAAATTTTATTCCACACCTGACACATTTCAGTAATCGTGTCATCAAAAACTCCTCCAGCGTCGTCCGCTCCCTCTCCAACCAGCTTCACTTTCCACGCCCGAGACGGCAGCCTGAGATCAGACGCGTTCAGCTTCACAACCTGCCGAGCAATCTGCACGAAGATGGGCTTACACTTCCTCCCGCTTCATACGAGAGAGAGAGAGAGAGAGAGAGAGAGAGAGAGAGAGGGATGAGGAGAACTAAAATGGATTTTAGAGCTGTTTTGTAACTACAGATGAATTACTCAATACTGATCCCATGGTGCTGTTCAGTTCTGGACTCTGATTGGTCAGAAGGGAAGGTGTTGATTAATTTTCTATAACAGCAGCCCTGACAGTAGTGCTGCTGCACATCACAGGTTTATATACATTAACACACTCGTTCTAATACGTTATCGCTTCTATAGTACTTACAGTGCTTTACCTCAAAATAAACGCCCCCTCACTGCTAAATGTTCCATAGTTATAATTATACTGCACAGTGCCAAATTCCCCAAACCTAAAAATAAATACCGCTACTGACAGATAAATGCCCCCTGGCCCGTGAGAATACAGTGACACCCTGGCAACAACTGAAGACAATAACAACTATCTATCAACATCTCATCATCCTCTGGAATCCCATATCAACACCCTAGCAGTAGGGGTGGGCGATATGTATCGTCTGCGATGTCATCGTGAATGTTGTTTTGACGATGTGTAATTTTGCATTATCGAGTTTTTTTAATTAAGTTGCCAAAAATCAATACAGAGCGGAGCAGACCCGGCGCCAGACACGGACTGACGGACGGGCCTTGAATTGCTTTGGGGGGGGGGCACACATTTTATACGCCAAGCCAGGGCAACATAACTATTTCTAGCAACCCAGGAGAGCAGCACAGACGTGACGAGTTAAATATTCTAAGAAACCTATAAAGCAACCAAAACAACTTTCCAAAATGTATCAAACATTGCTCAGCATATTAAAAGTTTTTTTTTTGCTCCGCTGGCCTCACAACGCACAAAGCTGATTTTGGGTATCTACCGGAAGATGTCGTGTTATAATCCCGTCCAGCAATAAAATGTGATTGGCTGAGACAGCTGCTCATTTACCCAGATACCATCTGAAGAAAAAATGCGATTGGTCGGTTGGTTCATTCCATGTCATTAACCCATTGGTTCCCAAGAAATATTAGTCCACGTTTATAGCAATGATCCAGAAATTATTACTAGTGTTTCTGTACTCACGGATAATAATGAATGAACCGATCAGCCGATTTTGAATAGTTTCAATACATTTTAAATTGAGCACATTTTTCTTTATTATTGTTATACTGAAAAACTTTGCCTTGTAGTTTACGGGTTTTTTTTGAGGGGAAAAAAAAAAAAACAAAGAAGAAGAAGCTGTGACGGGCTCCTATCAGGCCAAGTGCGGTCACTCGCCGGCCACTTTCAGGCATCTTTTTCGGATTAGTGAGACCAGACCCTCTGAACATGAATGGGGAGATATCAATACTGGACTCTGTGAAAACTAACGGTCGCGAAGAGCATATGATTGAAATCGCCATGAAAAGTTGATTATACTTGAGTGTTAGGTTGGTTCTCATGACTCAGAAAAAGCTTTAAAATCCACTTTTCTCGTGGATTATTTTGACACTGCGCAGGCGCAGTACTTCTATAACGGCAGGAGAGGGACAGCGGAGCACGAAGCTGCAAGATGATTGGAAAGCTGTTGGTTCAGATCGACATATGATTGGTTGTTGGCAGCGGAACAGGCGGGATATTTGCAGACCCGTACTGCCGTCAGAGACGGTTGATTAGAATGTTTGCTGCCGTTACGAACTGTCAATTGAATTATTCATTTTTATTAATTTAAAGTTGTTTAAGAAAATAAATATGGCTTTTCCTTAAATACTTGTGTCACTGCAATGATTCTTTTAGTCATTGTAATTATTGTAATCTTTAAGCAAGTGTTTTTTTTTTAAATATCGTCAAAATATCGTTATCGTTAAAATCCTAAAAAATATCGAGATATTATTTTTTGCCCATATCACCCACCCCTACCTAGCAGCCATCTAGGATCTGATAGCAACTGCTTAGCAATGTCCTTGCAACAGCTAGAATGCCATACTGACACCCTAGGAACCTAGTAGCAATCTTTGATCTTTTTTTTTTAACTTCTTTCTTTAAACTTCATTCAGCTGGTGAAGAGATGACTGTTTATAGCTGCTGTAATGCAAGTGAGAACAGGAACTCAACAACACCATGACATACAAATGGATAAAAAAATTAAAGTCCTTTAATTGAAAACAAAAGTAATTGGCGGATTGATGTGGTATAAGAGGAATAAAACACTCTGGGACGTGCTGTTATTGTAGTTAAATACGCATAAGTTACTGACCGAGTGGAGATTCTCTTGACGGTGATCTGAGGGCCGTAATTCTTGCCCTGCACCATGGTCTTACCGATGGAGCGCACCATCGGGAGCATATACACACGGGGCGCCAGCAGAGGGCGCAGCTGCCCCTGTACGATACCCCACGTCCCGGGGTTGTAATGAGATGTGCAACTCTGAAACACACACACACACACACACACACACACCACTGTTATAAGTAATGTGTGCAATAACACTCAAGTTCCTCAACACTCTTCACACAGTGCTGTGCATAAGTATTCACCCCCTAAACTTTTCTACATTTTTTAGTGTTAAAATCTGAAACTGAAATGTACTTAATTTGGATTGTATAGTTTGCAACATTATTTACAAATAAAAATAATTTGCAAAAGTATTTGCCCCTGTGGGTTATTTGTGGCCAATCCCTAAGGTGCCCACTCACCAATTAAAATTTAAATTTTTAAAAATTATAATTTTTTTACACTGCAAAAAAAAAAAAAAAAAAGATGACTTTGCAAGTGGCGGCACGGTGGTGTAGTGGTTAGCGCTGTCGCCTCACAGCAAGAAGGTCCTGGGTTCGAGCCCCGGGGCCGGCGAGGGCCTTTCTGTGCGGAGTTTGCATGTTCTCCCCGTGTCCGCGTGGGTTTCCTCCGGGTGCTCCGGTTTCCCCCACAGTCCAAAGACATGCAGGTTAGGTTAACTGGTGACTCTAAATTGAGCGTAGGTGTGAATGTGAGTGTGAATGGTTGTCTGTGTCTATGTGTCAGCCCTGTGATGACCTGGCGACTTGTCCAGGGTGAACCCCGCCTTTCGCCCGTAGTCAGCTGGGATAGGATCCAGCTTGCCTGCGACCCTGTAGAAGGATAAAGCGGCTAGAGATAATGAGAATGAGATGAGACTTTGCAAGTAAAAAAGATCTCAAATAGTCAAATGTATCTAGTATTTCCACTTAAAATTACATTAAAGCAAATATAAACTTGTACCCATTTCTAGACATTTTTACTCATTTCAAATTTCCATGTCTTGTTCTGTTGGCAGATATTTTTTCCAAACTCTTCAACAATGATTTCTAGAATGAAATAAAATGAACTGCCAAAAGAATAAAAATATAATTTTTTTAAATGTAAAAGCATCTTAAAACAAACTAAATTATTTTAAAATCAGACACAAGATCTCATAATATAATAGATACATTTGCCCATATTCAGGATCTTTTTAATTTCTAGGATATTTCTTGCTGTAAAATACTGAATTTAATGGTGTACAGAAGGTTTTGGGTTTTTTTTTCCTTTTTTAAAATAATCAAACCCTGACTTATACCTTTCCAGAACTTTTTTCCTGGATTTGTTTTGATTGCTGTCTTGGTCTTAATGACGCCATTTGTTTAGGTGTGTTCTCTAACAAACTCTGGTGTGATCGTGTGAATATCTCGTTACACCAGAACTAATTTAGTGGTTTCACAACAACAGGGGATGAAGACTTACGCAATTGCATTTTTTTTTTTTTTAATTTGTAAATGATTTTGCAAACTACTCATTTTCCACAAAACTTTTGTGTAAATTCATGACACAAAATTCCAAATCAAGTGCAGTTTGGTTCCAAATTACAACACTGGAAAACGTGGTAAAGCTCAATGGGGGAGTGAATACTTGTGCACATCACTGTGCAGGTGTGTGTGTGTACCTGGTTGTTAGGGCTGAGGTTTAGCAGTCTCCAAGAGGAGTACATGAGGTCAGAGAAGTGGTAGAGCAGACGTAGCCGAGCTCTCAGTGCCTCCACGCTGACGTCTCTGAGAGCGCCGTACTGTGGCGGAACACACACGGGTAGACCCAGCTGCAGCGGCATGGACGAGCCTGCACAAACCATAGCACAACATTAGTTTAGACACAACTACAGTATCGTGTGTGTGTGTGTGTGTGTGTGTGTGTGTGTGTACCTGGTGCTCTGGGTGGCACTGACGGAGCTGTCCATGCGGCACTGTGGCATCGTCCTGCTGAAATCTGCTGGATGTTTTTACCCTGCAAAGCTGTGATGACAGCCGGTTCACGTATGTGGTTGGTGTGGCCTAAACCAAGCTATGAGACACACACACGCACACACACACACACACACACACACACACACACACACACACCATCATCATTATCTCATCTCATTATCTCTAGCCGCTTTATCCTGTTCTACAGGGTTGCAGGCAAGCTGGAGCCGATCCCAGCTGACTACGGGCGAAAGGCAGGGTACACCCTGGACAAGTCGCCAGGTCATCACAGGGCTGACACATAGACACAGACAACCATTCACACTCACATTCACACCTACGCTCAATTTAGAGTCACCAGTTAACCTAACCTGCATGTCTTTGGACTGTGGGGGAAACCGGAGCACCCGGAGGAAACCCACGCGGACACGGGGAGAACATGCAAACTCTGCACAGAAAGGCCCTCGCCGGCCACGGGGCTCGAACCCGAACCTTCTTGCTGTGAGGCGACAGCGCTAACCACTACACCACCGTGCCACCCCCATCATCATCATCATCATCATCGAGGAAAACCATTCTATTTCCACTTGCCTTTTCTCTTCGAAAAAAAAGAATGAAAGAAAAAGGAGGCCATCTTTTAATGCTCACATTGTATCTATAGCTCAACCAATATATGATTTTTAAGACCGACACCGATTTCGATATTTGATGATTTAAAAATCCAGTGATGATATACAGTTGTGCTCAAAATAATAGCAGTGTGTTTAAAAACGTGAGTAAAGCTCAAAATCCTTATAATAGTTTTTATTTCCATGCATTGGGAACACTGCACATTATATTCTACATCAAAACATGAAGAAAAATGTATCAATATTTTAATTACTTTACAGAAAATGAAGAAAAATGAACATTGGGCTGTTCAAAAAAATAGCAGTGTCTGCATTTTTCATTACAAACTCCAAATATTTACTGTATAAACTGAAAAAATCTTAAGGATTTAGTATTCCTGTGAATCACTAAACTAATATTTAGCTGTATAACCACGGTTTCTGAGAACTTCTGGCACCTGTGAACAGGTATTCCAGCCCAGGATGATTTGACAACATTCCACAATTCCTCTGCGTTTCTTGGTTTTGCCTCAGAAACAGCATTTTTGATGTCACCCCACAAGTTTTCTATCGGATTAAGGTCCGGGGATTGGGCTGGCCACTCCATAACTTCCATTTTGTTGGTCTTGAACCCTGATGCTGCTCGCTTACTGGTGTGTTTGAGGTCGTTGTCTTGTTGAAACACCCATTTCAAGGGCATTTCCTCTTCAGCATAAGGCAACATGACCTCCTCAAGTATTTTGATATATGCAAACTGATCCATGATCCCTGGTATGCGATAAATGGGCCCGACACCACAGTAAGAGAAACATCCCCATATCATGATGCTTGCACCACCATGCTTCACTGTCTTCAGAGTGTACTGTGGCTTGAATTCAGTGTTTGGGGGTCGTCTGAAAAACTGTCTGCGGCTCTTGGACCCAAAAAGAACAATTTTACTTTCATCAGTCCACAAAATGTTTTTCCATTTCTCTTTAGGCCAGTCGATGTGTTCTTTGGCAAATTGTATCCTCTTCAGCACGTCTTTTTTTTAACAGTGGAACTTTGCGGGAGCTTCTTGCCGATAGATTAGCTTCACACAGACATCTTCTAATCGTCACAGTACTCACAGGTAACTTCAGACCGTCTCTGATCACCCTGGAGCTGATCACTGGCTGAGTCTTTGCCATTCTGGCTATTCTTCGATCCATTCGAATGGTAGTCTTCTGTTTTCTTCCACGTCTCTCTGGCTTTGCTGTCCATTTTAAAGCACTGGAGATCATTTTAGCTGAGCAGCCCATCATTTTCTGCACTTCTTTACAGTATACGTTTTACCTCTCCAATCAACGTTTTAATCAAAGCACGCTGTTCTTCTTCTGAACAATGTCTGGAATGACCCATGTTTCTCAGGTTTTCAGAGAGAAATGGATGTACAGCATGTGCCAGCTTCATCCTTAAATTAGGGCCACCTGACTGACATCTGTTTTTTCACAGAATGAATGATCTCACTAATTAAACTCCACACTGCTATTATTTTGAACACGTCCCTTTCACTTAATTATTCCATTACACAGACTCGGGAGCATGCATATCATGAATGTTGGGTCTGTTGGTTTTCTATGACTCTACTACACCTACTGGTAAATTATTTGCCATGTAGTAATATAATTTCCACCAAAAACAGTGATTGATCTGGTTAGTCGTGTTGGACTGCTATTATTTTGAACACAAGTGTACCTGGCGATAACCTGTTTTTTTGTTTCTAGAAATACAAAGATTTTCCCAAACATTTACATGCAGTTATTTAAGAGTCCTCACCACATGACATAATGCAGTTTAAAAATGAACATTTTGTCGTAAATAATACTTTGAACAGAAGTACAACTAAACAATTTGTACAATCAGGGTTCCTACAGGTTTCTTCAAGTGAAATTCAAGGCTTTTTAAGACCATTTATACACAAATTCAAGACCTAATTTCGCTACTACACTAGCAACGGGCTGGCTGGCATTAGCCATGCTAGGTAGTTGGCTAACGTTGACTGCCGCTTCGGCTGGCCCAAAAACACTGGCGCTGGAAGGCGTTCGCTGTTTCTCTTTCATACATGCTGTGTGTTTTGATGATTTCGCGTGCGATTCTAGCGCCTTCACGCCCACTGTGCCGAGTTTAAACGCCCTTTTACACACACAGCAAAACGCCTCGAATACATTGCCATCGACAGGTTTTACCCACTCACGAAATGAAATATGATGCCTCCATGCCTCGTTAAACTTACATTTGCCCATTTTTCCATAGATAGGCCTATATGTAGGCTATAGACTTTTCGTTTATACTTTTAGACTTAATTCTCCAGACTTTCCTTTTACCGTGTGCCAAACAAGTTCAGGGATGTGTGTTCGAAGAATTTTGCCCTTGGGGTGTGCGTGCGATAGCATGGTTCCGCCCACAGCTCCAGTTCCGCCACTTATTTACTTACTTAGGCCGCCGGTACATTATTTACCAAAATAATGGCGGTTAAGATATTAAAAAATAATGAGAAATTCTATACGGAGAAGTTACATACTGTGCACAGATTTTAAGACCTACACATTAAAATTCAAGGCTTTTTCAAGGCTTTTTAAGGTATTATTTCCAAATTCTTAAATTCAATGCTTTTAAGGCTTTTTAAGACCCCGCGGGAACCCTGTACAAGAAAACATTTTGATAGGAGTCAAATGTACAAAAATACAACCCCCCCACACACACCCACACCCACACACACACCCACACACACACCCACACACACCAGATCCATTATGAACTACAGAGTACTATTATTAACAACCATTAAAGGAAATTTAAAAAAAATTTAAATAATAATTCTTGGGCTATTCTGCTTGGGTCAGCTGATTGTTGAGATTTATGGAATTCCAAACAGTCTAGCTTAGATTTATTAGCATCAGTAACATCTTTTCATTTTTAGTTATAGCACTGGAATAATTGGCAAGGACATATTTTAATTAATTCTAAATCTTTAAAAAAATATTTAAAAAAAATAAAAAAGGATCATTTACATATCATGTGAAACATGTTACCTGTCCCTCAGAGTTGCTCCCCCAGCCATAAACATCTCCCGTAGACGTCAGTGCAAGTGTATGCTCCGCCCCCACTGCGACATCCTCAATAAACACACCCACCAGAGCGGGGACCTGCTGCGGGCGGTTGTGATTACGCGCACGTCCCTCCGGCAGACCAATCAGGCGATCTATGACATTGCCATGAAAAACAGACATTTAAAAAAAAAAAAAAAAAAAAAAAATCATCTAAAAATCACAAAAGCATGCCAATTTTTTAAATTTTATTTTAGGACTAATACAGCACTTTTCACTTCAGAAAAAGAAAAAAAAGAAAACTTAAAGTGAACACATGTATATACCTTGGCCAAAAGTGTAAACATTTCCATCTTTGGTCAAAGCTACAGAGAACTGGGTTCCACATGCCACCTTCTTAATTCCAATTCCACACAGAACGTCCACTTTCTAGAAAACCAGAACACACACACACACACACACACACACACACACACACACACACACACACGTCCTCAAAGATGTAACTGTTTATGATAATGAGGGTGATTAACACTCTTAAGATGATAAAATACACATCTCGATTCACAGCTGATTCAATTTGACTCCGAACTGATTCATTATGATTCAGTTCATGATGTTAAGTTTTCAGGACAGAGGAGTTTACACGCGATTCCACAGCGCATTTTTAAATCTTATTAACCTAACAAACACACACAGACTTTAGACAGCAGTGAGGTTTTTAACAGCTTTCTTTTACAGCTGGAATCAGATCTTGATGTGTTTGTATTGTACGCTGTTGGGTTTGAAGTGAATTCCATACCTGTGGTGAAGATTTAGCGGTCGAGTTTCCCAAACCGAGTTTTCCGTAATCTCCGTCTCCAAACGCCCAGACGATCGATCCATCAGCTGACACCACCAATGTGTGGTTTAGTCCACACGCCACCTAAACACGTAAATACACACATACATATCATACACCAACACTTAGTCAACTAAGTTTGTGCGCACGCATGCGTGAGATTTACCTGGCCGATCTGTTGGCCTTCCAAAGCCGTGACTCTTTCAGGAAGTTTTTTATTAGATGTGTTTCCCAGGCCGAGTCTGCCGTAGTCTCCATTCCCGAAGCAGAAGAGTTTACCGTCTGCTGTGACGACAGCCGAGTGCTTAAACCCACACGACATCTACACACGCACACACACGGTTTGTGAGCATGAAAAGGTGTTATAAGGTGGCAGCCATTTTAGCTCCATCTTACCATATCTGTATACAAGTGTGTATGTTTGTGTGTGTGTTCTGTCACCAACCTGCACCACCTCCTCTCCTTGCAGAGCCTCTATCTGGCGCGGCCGGCGCTGGCGGTCACTGTTTCCGTGGCCCAGTTTGCCGTAGTCGCCGTCTCCCCAACTGAACACTTCACCGCTCTCAGTCAGAGCCATCGAGTGTCCATCAGAGCCACAGGACGTGACCAGCTGAGTCACTACAAACCCTACGCACACATGGTGGGTGTTTATTGTGTAATATTTTATAGTTTTAGTATTTTGTGCAGTATTACTTTGATTTAATTTAATTTTATTAGTTTTACCATAGCAAGATCTATATATGTACATACATTATGGCTGGGAAATCACTACAGCTTGCGCCAATTACAGTGGCCCCATTGTACCGAATCTGCATGTCTTTGGACTGTGGGGGAAACCGGAGCACCCGGAGGAAACCCATGCAGACACGGGGAGAACATGCAAACTCCACACAGAAAGGCCCCTGTCGGCTGTGAGATTCGAACCCGGAACCTTCTCGCTGTGAGGCGACAGCGCTAACCACTTACACCATTGTTTAATATTTAAACAATATTAATCCAAATTTGATTAAACTCACAGAAGAATCGTCACAACGTTTTATTAAAATGTTTACACGCTAACCAACCAGCGTTTGCCTGATGCACAGCACTGCAGGTTGTTCACATAATGTGTAGTTAGCTCACTGAAAGACTGCACACTAGTACGTTTCTGTGTACCATGTTTACCCATGATCCCCCTCACTGCATTGCAATGTAAAAGATGCAAAAATGCATTTAATGCAAAAGTATAAACCAGCCTTAACTCATGAAACCTTATTACATTAGATCAGCTTCCAATTTTAACCTCATCAGTCGTGTCTCTGGATAAATAAAACATGGGACTGAGCAACACAATGAAGCTTTTACTTTTAATTAAATTTATTAATTTATAACTCATCCAGCTCTGAAACAGAGGGGTGTGTGTGTTAATTACCTTGTAGCGCTGAGATGATGGTGAGAATGTGCAGGTCATCCGAGTTGCCCTGACCCAGACGGCCGTAGCTGCCCTCCCCACATGCTGACACGGTTCCATTTGCCTGAATCACGAACGTGCAGTTCTGCCCACACACAACCTACACACACACACACACACACATGATAACACACTCACTAGGTCACTAGCTTTTCACCACTGCTAAATTGTGCACGCGTGTCTGGGTGCGTGTGCACACCTGTTGAGCCTGAGAGAAGGATGCAGCAGGCGTCGGCACCAGTATGTTCCGTCCGGCCTCAGCGAGCTGACCGTGGCGTCCTGCGCCCCACAGATACACGTCACACTTCCCACCCAGGTGCCAGTCCTGTTCACATTCAGCACACAGACACGTCTCTACATTACCTACAGCTAGACTTTAATAATGAGTCTGGAATGAAAATGAGGTGTTATTTCATTACCTCAGGTCTGGAGGTGGCCCATGACATCAACTGCTCGTCCATCCCAGGAGCCCATTTGCTGTTGTCCTGAAAGACCCCCCCCCCCCCCCAAAAAAAAAAAAACATGAGAAAATATGATTGGCTGACATAAGGACAGATAAAGCATACACTCAAGTTATAATAAAAAAATAAATAAATAAAATGGCCAGAATGCAAGTAAATATCAAAATAAAATGGCCATAAAATAAGAAAACAGTAAATTGAGAGAAAAAAAAAAAAAAAGACATTAAGTCTTTTAAGATAATAACAAAATGAACAAAAAGTAGAAAGACAAAAAGCAAATGCAAATCCACAAAAATTTAATATAATACTTTTCTTAAAATCAGAAAGGTTGTGTGTTATGGTCATGTAACGACGCTCCAATATAAAAACAAACGTTCCAACAACAGTTCCCAAGCTGCCACTTTCAAACGAGCATGTTAATTAAAGTGGTGTTGAGTACATTCAGTACACTCACCATCAGCAGCACCATCTTGTCCTTGGCCACGGGTTCCAGATCAGGCACACTGAAGGATTCTGGGAAAGTGTGACCACGGGCGAGCGCCTCGGCCGTCTTCACAGTGGTGGAGAAGCAGTGTAGCCACGCCCACTCGCTGCTGCCCCAGGAGTGCAGGAGTGTGGAAGGACAGGATGAGGAGGAAGAGGAGGTGCCAGGCTGGGCGGGGCTGTGGGACAGGTGAAGAGGCACCGGGGGGCGACACAGTAACGTGTCCAACTGCAGCCCGACGGCCAGAGACGCCAAACACTGCATGTAGGGACTGTGGATCAGCTGCTCTCCACACACCACATGTGGCTAGAACACACACACACACACACACTTATTACTTACATAATTAAGTAAAAATTAAATAAAATTGAAAAGATTTTAAATAAAAAAATGTTTTCAATAAATTTTATTTTTAAAATAAATTATTTAAAAATTAATACAAAATTAATTAAAATAATTAAGTAAAATTTTTAATAACTTTTAAACTTGTATGTAATTATATTTATAATTATATTGTTAGTATGTATTGTAATGATCTTTTGATCATTTTATGTAAAAAGTGCAAAATTATTATTATTATAAAAAAATCATGTGATAATCAGCACTCATCAGTGAACGGATATAAAACAGTTGTGATGTACCTTTTCGTAGGCGTACTGTTCCTGAAGCATGATGGGAAGTCTCTCGAGGAAAGTCCTCAGACAGGGAGCCATGTTCAATCCCACAACCCCCTGCTTCTTCAGCGCAGTGCGGCACGTCGCTAGCACATGATTAGCAGCCATGAATTCAGTGGAGCAGTTCACGACCAAAACATCCTACAACAAAAAAGTTAAAAAAAAAAAAAATTATATGAATTAAAAAAAAACAAAACCATACTGTTAAATTAAGCAGTAACAGGACTTCAAACCAGCCCTGTGATGACCTGGCGACTTGTCCAGGGTGAACCCCGCCTTTCACCCGTAGTCAGCTGGGATAGGCTCCAGCTTGCCTGCGACCCTGTAGAAGGATAAAGCGGCTAGAGATAATGAGATGAGATGAGGACTTCAAACCTTCCATGAACTTTAATTCAATGTTATTTATTTATTACGGTTTCATTTTGATTTATTTCATGTCACTGTGTTTGATTTCATTTCAAATTTCAATTGTTTTATTAAAGCCATAAATACATGAAAATATTTATAAGCGCAGTATAAATAGATAAATAAAATAATAATTAAAAAAAAAACCACATTTTATTCATAAGAATTTCTAATGGGGCCAATAATTTTTCTGACCTTTTTAAATTAATATATTTTTTTAAATCAGGGTTTTTATTTTCTGAAAATAAGTGTACTTATTAAAAAGTTAATTATTAACAGTTAATAATAATGAATTGATTAATCAGTATATCACATCACTTTCTGTTTAAATTAACTGATATTTGTGGCTGCAGTTTATTTATTAATTTATTCACTTATTTTGGATTAAATGAAACTTATGATAATTTTTAGAAGGATGCAATTATAGTGTATATATATATATATATATATATATATATATATATACACACACACATACATACATACATACACACACACACACACTCAAAATATAATTTACAAAATTTTGATATTAAGCTAATTAAATAAAAATACTTTTTTTCATTTCTACTTCCAAGTTTTTCTTTTTTTTGGACCAGTCTTATACATCACTCTGCATTAAAATATATTAGTTAAATACGCAAGCCCTGTAATATTCAGCTTTCTTTTATTAAGATGTATGCAAATGTGTTTAATGTATAAAAATATTTAAACATTAAAAGGGGAAAAAACTGTGGATGAATATTTGTGTTCAAACTTTTGACTCGTATCATATTTGAAAAAAAAATGTTCTAGTGAGTAACCTTTGAGCGGTTGGAACAGACGGCCACTCCGACATCTGGGATCCACAAGGTGTTCTGAATCGCTCCCGAACCTGCAACCACCGTCTGCAGCACAGAGCCATCCTACACACACACACACATATATATATATATATATATATATATATATATATATATATATATATATATATATATATATAAATTACTCATAGCCCTACAGAACTCATGAAATCATGTGTTTTACTGACTCGGAGAGACCAGATGTTCAGGAGACCACCAACACCACCAGACACCAGAGCGAGACCATCAGGACTGAACGCTATTGTCCTAACCGGAGTCATGTGACCTCGCAGCTGGAAGACACACACTGCAGCCTCGTGCCACTGTGAGGTAAGCTGGAGATTACAACACACACACACACACACACACACACACACACACACTTTACTATAACAATCTCAAAACATCAATACAACCTTTTTTTTTTTCAGAAAAATTTCTAGCCTTCAGCTCCTTTAGTGATATGAAAAAAGCATCTCACACGACACACACTGTAACCATGATAACACTCCTACATAGCTAATTAGTCAATTAGACAGACGATAGATTGTCGATTAGTATCAACTAACTAACTCGTTGGTAGCAGCTTAATCTCTATATTCGAGTTATGATTCTCTATAATGTTCAGGTTGTTTGTCTTCACTGTAACTAAAGCAGAAAAATTAAGAGGATCTGAGCTGCTTGTGTGACGTGACCATACTTAAAGTACAGTTATAGTGCGACATCACGTCACATACTGGTGAAAAATACACACGCTGTTATTTAATGACACGGTGGAATATCGGAAATAAGGTCCATTTAAAATCTCCTGAAATTCAATTACAAGACTCGCTTTTGTAACCAACATGGCTCTCCATGTTTGTTTTTCTTGCATGTCAAGCAACCTGTGATCTGACTGTTCAGGTGGTTAAAAGGAAAAAAAAGAAAAAAAAAAAAAAAGAAAATGTACTTGATGTCACACACAAAGCTGAAAATTCTCAACTTTGTTACCCAAATTTTAAAAAGATGACAGCAGTAGTACTTTTTAAAAGTGTCCAACTTGAATAAAAATTTGAGTAGGAAAAACAAACAAAAAAACCCCAAATGTCAAAACCGGTTGTGTGTGTGATCTTACCCTGGGTTTCGACTTGGAGTCCGTTTCCCACCACGCATTTGTGCTGGCCGAGCTGGACTGAGAGAAGGCTGAGGGGTCCTGAGGCACAGTCCACACAGAAACCAAGCCATTCTGACAACACCTGAAATACACACACACACAGTTATTTGCGTGTGATGGCGTGTGTGACAGATATTTTAACTCTGTGTGTGTGTGTGTGTGTATATATATATACACACGTGGCCAGCATGTTCAGGGCTTTCGGTCCCTGTCCGGAGAGACTGCACCAGGCCACAGCATTCACCACACTCGGGTGAGTGATGCTCTGGAGACACACCCAGCTCCGTCCGAGCCCCGCCCCAGACTCTGCCCACAGACACGCCGTCTCTTCTTTGGCACAGCTTAATAAAATTTGCCCACCTGGAGCCCAGCGCAGGGAACTGATGCTTTCCTAAACACAAACACAAGATTAAATTCATGAGTTTCTTCAACAAAATAAACACCTAATGCTCAAAGACATTTTGTTTAAATGGTTAAAAGATTATTTTACCTGCAAAATGAATTTGTTTTAACAAATACCTCTACATCGTCTGGAAATTCAATCTTAATCTTTAAACAATTATCCAGAATACATTATCAATATATCAAGAGATGGTTTAATGTATGTAATGATTTGCTACATTGCTGTATATTAGTCATTTAATTTTAGTTTTGTTTTTTTTTTATAAGTATTGTTTCTCCTGATTGACACATTACAAATATTTTCTTTCTATGCAAAAAGTGTTGACAATATATTTGCCAAAAATGTAAAACACATGACAAAAATGTTCCAAAGTGTTCTCAAATTCATATACGATTAAAAACTTCTATTAATTTCTGAAAAAGCATTTTCTGCATTTTATTTCTACTAATAACTCGCACTACAAAATCCACGACTGAAACAGCAAAGTTGGTAGCAACGTATTTTACACACAAAAAAAATTAGGCCAAAATAAATAAAACATAATAAAATGTGACAAACATGATAATAGATTAAAGCACGCCTCAAACAAGATTCTTTTTTTTTTATGTTCATGGTGCTGTGTATGTGCAGTGTGTCTCTAACCTTATGGGCATCGATGACGACTACAGATCCATTCTCCAGTGCTTCTTTACAACCAATCAGAAGCTTTCCGTCAGCATAGCCGACAGCAAACGGCCGATCCTCACTGTACCATGCGATGTTCATCACAGCCACTAAAATACATAAATACAAAAAAGGAAGAAAATGAAAAACAAATAAAGCAAACTAATTAGCAAAGGCCTGGTTATTGACACTCTGCTCTGTGTGTGTGTGTGTGTGTGTGCGCGTGCGTGTATGTGTGTGAATGTTTAAAAAAATAAAATAAAAAAATACCATCTTTCCTGTAGCAGTGCAGTAGTTCGGTTCTCTGCATGTTTGAGGCATCTAGAACCTCGAGCAGGCCCAGGGTTCCATCTATGCGACCGACCAATAGGAGCTCTCGAGGCTCTCCGGCCCAGAGACACCCCGCCTCATTCTCTGGCCACGCCAACGTCGACACCCAGTGAGGCTGCAGGTCCAATAAACCCTTACCACCTTAAGATAAGATAAAGATATATAACTGCACAGATTCTGTAGAAAAGTTTCGTTTCTATGGCAACAGTTCACTAAGGAGGCGTAATGTAGCATTCATGGAAGGAGTCTCCAGTGTCAGTGCTTTAAAGGAAAAGGCAACTTTTGTACAAAATCACCACAAATAGATAGATAAATATATAAAGTAATCGATCATGGAATTTATAGAGAAAGAACAGACCGCATAACAGTATCTTTTAACTTTTAATAATATGGGCTTGCGCTGAGCTCAGCGAAGATGCGTTCCGCCATATTGATCTACTGCGTGACGTCATGCGGCCCACCACTGAAAAGAACTCTTCAGTGCTTCATGGTAATAAGGTAAAAAACCAGTACAATCGCTTTTTCAAAGTTTCACCAAATGGTTTTATTTATGCAACTTAAAGCTCATAATACTGCAGAACTTTGGTCGAGTAAAAACACGGAGCAAAAACATGGCTGAATCCTGAATGACTCCGATTTGGATTTGTCCTACCAAGCCTACTGCGCATGCGTGAAGCGGGTCGGCTCGGTTTTCCCTTTCGGGCGCTCTCGTTTTCTGTTAGAATTTGGTAAAGAAAAAAAAAAAATTATTTACCAGCTTACCGGGTCCATGAACATAAATCTGACAGCTGACAAGGTCGGGATATAAACGAATCGAATACAAGCCACCCGCCGGGACTCCTAATCACAGTGATCTGCTTGTAAACACTGTTTTCATGGGCCCAGTGACATCACAGATCAGAGGGAGGTGCATTAACGAAAGATTCTGATTGGTTTATAGTTGCCCACAATCTCAAAATGGCTGATTCCTCCAACTTCGACTCCTCTGTGTCAATTCATGATTTCAAAGTTAAAAATATTTTTTCATGTTCGATATATAATGGAAATAATTAACAGAATTGATTACATATAGGCGGCACGGTGGTGTAGTGGTTAGCGCTGTCGCCTCACAGCAAGAAGGTCCTGGGTTCGAGCCCCGGGGCCGGCGAGGGCCTTTCTGTGCGGAGTTTGCATGTTCTCCCCGTGTCCGCGTGGGTTTCCTCCGGGTGCTCCGGTTTCCCCCACAGTCCAAAGACATGCAGGTTAGGTTAACTGGTGACTCTAAATTGAGCGTAGGTGTGAATGTGAGTGTGAATGGTTGTCTGTGTCTATGTGTCAGCCCTGTGATGACCTGGCGACTTGTCCAGGGTGAACCCCGCCTTTCGCCCGTAGTCAGCTGGGATAGGCTCCAGCTCGCCTGCGACCCTGTAGAAGGATAAAGCGGCTACAGATAATGTGATGTGATGTGATTACATATATGTTTTTCTCCTATTACATACCTGGTTTGTACAAAAGTTGCCTTTTCCTTTAACATTCAGAGGTAAAGCTGTTTTATTCCTTATCTGGCACATGCTTATGAAAGGATTTAAGGTTATTCTCCATTTCTGTAGACATCTGATTAGTCAAAGGTAACAGATTTTACAGCTTACTAGAATTGCATAAACAAACAATAACTATATAAACTGTACAAATCAGTAAAAACAGACTGTATGAAACAGAGTAACCTAAACAGAATCAGATTTAAAAGTCCTTTAAAAGTAAAAACAGCTTTAAAACTTTAAACTTGACTCACCGTTAACCTGCCAGATGTTGACCACTTTCTCCATGGCTGCTGCTAGAAACTTCCCGCTCACGCTCCAGGCCATGGGAGCCAGGCTCGGTTCACCTGGAGAACCCAGTCCGCTAGAACACTCCTCAGGGGAACCATCTCTGAACCATCAACACACACACCATCACACTCTTACACTACACAGAGCAAGGCAGCACAAATCTGGTCAAACTCAAGGAAAAGCAGGAAGAACTCACGTTCTGTTAAAGACACACGTCTGCTGCAGAGTGTACTGGTTCTTGTTCACGTTCCAGACTCGAGCAGTTCCGTCACTCCCACTAGTCGCCAGAAGACCTTTCTTATTACACCACCCGCAGGAGATCACCTACGGAAAACACAAAAGCGCTGAAAGCAGAATACAGACTGGTGTACTGAGAATTTTGAGACTCAACGCTCAGAAAAATGTCAAATTCCATGAGAATTGTTTTCTTTTTTTTTTAGGGCTGTCAATCGATTAAAAAAAATTAACTGATTAATCGCACAAATTTCTGTAATTAATCGCGATTAATCTATCAATAAATTAATTGCATTCTTCTACTTAAGACTGAATATTTATGTAAAATCATCAAATTAATGTAAACACAGAAAGTATATGTAAATTCAAAAACCATTTTAATGGCTTAAGGTGCACATACGCATAGTGCAAATACAAAAAAGAATGAGCAAAGATGTTGTTGCAAGTTCAGAACATTGAACATTTTTCACTCCATAGACATAATTTACTTAGTCCTTCTTTACACTCAGCCAGTTCCTGAGGCAGACCAGTTTGTTTACGTTACGTCGCTCCTCGGTTTTACTCACAGTAAGTGCAAACGACTGCAGAGTCCAGTCTTGATCAATGAAATGCGCTGTGACGCCCAAATAATTATCGTTGTCGATAGACGTCCAGTGGTCACCCGTGAGAGCGATGTGCTTTGCTTGCGCAAGCATGTTCAGCCGCTGTGCCCTCTCATCCTCATACGAAGTGTGTATTCTTGACACGATGGTTCCTCTCGAGGGTAAATTATAAGAGGTATCTCCCGATGCAACACGAATTACTTCTCCCAGTCCATCATCCTCTACTGTGCTAACTGGGCGGCAGTTTTTAACTATCCAAGCAACCAAGGAATTGGTTAACTTTTCACTTACAGGTTTCGTTATTCGCCCACGAGTGCCACACTCCTGTAGTGTCGACTGGCGAGGTCCAGTGGAGGTAATTTCAGCAGGGTGTTTTGCTTTGAGGTGATACGCTAAAGACGTGTTACTTCTGCGGTAATTAAATTCGGCTTTGCAGACTGTGCAAATTGCCTTAGTTTTGTCCAACGAGCCATCGGGCAACTTTTTAAAATGAAACTTTCCCCCTAAAAGTTCGCCCTTATCCTTCTTTCCGCCATAGACTCTCCTTTAGTTAGGATAGCTGTTTCTGCCCGGTTTTCCCGCACACGTAACCAAAGGTTACGGGTCAGCCGCCACCGGAAGTAAACAAAACCACGTTAATTGCGTTAATTTTTTTAATGCATTAAATGTTTAAAATTAATCGCCAAAATTAACGCGTTAACTTTGACAGCACTACTTATTATTTTTTTTTTATTGTTAGTGTAACTTCCCCCCTCAAGCCATTTCCGAAGGGAACAGATTTGCATTTGTATAATTAGATGACTTTGAATTAAAAAAAGAAAATGCATTTAAATTACTATTTAAAAGTTGCATGACTAAAAATATTGAAAAATAAGAAAATAAAAAACCTACAAGAGAAAAATCAGTATTTTGCTTCTAAAAAGCTATATTTTTAATATATCTAAACACGCTATAAATTTAACATTACAAATTTATTAATGATTTTCTTCCTACTGAAGAACTTTTCTATTTAACTGGATGTGCGTCTTTTTAACCACTTCAGTGCTGAAGTTCTGAGCAAAGTGTCATGCTGTGGTATAAGAGGAATAAAACACTTGGACATGCTGTTATAAGAAAATAACACTTTCTAATGAAGAATTTGGGACGTACTCTGCCCTGGTGAGCCTCTAGCTTGATAGTAGAACATTTGCGCAAGTCGCCCGCCATGTCAGCAAAGGTCTGAGGTCGGTTCTGGTTGTCGCGGTCGTGGGCAGCGAGCGTCCGCACCAGCTGCTGTGCAGCCCACTGACGATGCTGTGAGGAGAGGCGGGACGAGAGGCAGCACGCCGCCAGCGCATTGGCCAGCTCTAACGGGCCTAGAACAGGAGGGGGGCAGGAAAGGTGGGCACAGAGAGAGGAAATTAACCCTGCAAGGACGCAACAGAGATTAAGGCGGGAATTGACAGATGCACACAAACACAAAAACACACACAGCAAGAGGAATGATGAGTGAAGATGACGTGACCAAAAGAGCCAAGAAGAGCAAAGCTGTATCTGCTACTAAGCATGACAGAACATCTGTTATAAGGGTGGACGATATGATAAAAATTACTGCATCACAATACCTGAAGACGCCTCAACAACAAATAACATGCAATAAAAAATGTAATTCTCTACTGAATTGTAATAGAAGATTTTAACACTTAATATTATTATAAAATAACACCAGCACCAATATCATAGAAAACTGACTACATTTATCACAATATTGAAATAATATAAATCAGCCCAAATCTGTTGTAGGAATATGAATACAATTACAGAATATAGAAATGGATAAACAAAATCAAAAAGCAGGTGTCTATAAAACAAAGATTTGTGTAAAAATATAGAAATAAGTAATTTTTAATGGATTATTCCACCAAAAATACTCAAAGTGTACATTTATAAGTATCTATAAGTCACTGATTCAGCACCAAAGACACCAACTGGAAATAACAGGGTGTGGCTAACAGCATTATTGCTTACTGATTGGTCACACATACGGCAACACACAAGTGACTCCATACATCCAGACAAACACCAAATGAAAAACAGAATGCATTAAACAGGACACACACAAAAACACTTCTGTTTTATAAATGGCTGTAATGTCACCGAGGGTTTGTGTGATGAGAACAAGACAATTATTTTTCTCTCTTTTTAGAATTAACTCAGACTTAAAATTAAAACTGATTTTTCAGTAATTTCACTACAGACAAAAAGAAAAATCTTAGGGCCCGTTTACACGAGGACGCTGTTGGGTAAAAACGAATAAATATTTTATCGGAAGTGCCTTTCGTCTACACGGGGACGGCGTTTCCGAGGCTGAAAAACGGAAAAAATTGAAAACGCCTTCCAGAGTGGATAAGTTAAAAACAGCCCCCGTTGCATATCCGTCTAAACTACCCAATACGCGAAACTCTGCTCGGATCTGCTCACGTCGGGTACGCGTTTACGTCATACATATGTCATATACTGTACATGCCAGCCCGGGAAGTAAGAAAGTAAGTAAAAAAGTAAGAGCATGTCTGATTACATCGATCCAACGGACCTTCAAGCTGCTCTGGCAGCTTTAATAAACGTCCAGGAGTACTATGCAGTACAGCTATGGAACCAACTGCCAGAGGACATTAAAAATGCTCCTGCTGTTGGCAGCTTCAAATCTAGGTTAAAGACCAAGCTGTTTTCAGATGCTTTCTGTTAAATAATTAATATTGTCTTCTTTACATTTTTTATAATCTTTACTTTCTCTGCATGTTTTAAATTTACTTTAACTTTATTCTATTTTATTCTGCTGTTTTTTTTCCTCCTCCTATTTGAACTACTACTTCATTTTATTATTTTACTTCTACTATTGTTTAATTCTTATTATTTTCTTTTAATTCTTTTAATTAATTGTTTTAGAATAAAAAAAATTATTTTATGTAATTTTATTTCTCTATTGTTTTTGTTTTTACTTCTGTAAAGCACATTGAACTGCCATTGTGTATGAAATGTGCTATATAAATAAACTTGCCTTGCCTTCAAACATCTATACCGAATCTGCACATATACCGTTAATGAACAGAGGCGGGTATAGCATGCTCTTACTTTTTTACTTACTTTCTTACTTACCATAGCCAGAGTAGTCAAAGTTTTCGTGGCGCAGATGTGCAGATCAGACAAGACGGAAGACGTTGCGCATGCGTGCAGACATAGCGGAGATCTTTCACAGCACCACCTAGCCGCCTGGCATGCACATCCAATTGAATTCCACACATTTATGCGTCACCGTATAGACGCAGATTTCCTCCTTGAAAACGGTCGTGTAGACGCGGAAAAAAAGTGAGAACAAAAACGGACTTTTGCGGTTTTGTTTCAGACCGTCCCCGTGTGAAGTGGGCCTTAATCTAAGGTCTTTTTCCACTGTCAAACTGGAAGAGTACTCAGTACCTTTTTTGGTCCAGTTCTTGTTTATGAAATCAGTGTGTGAAACTAACCTCTCTTCTCCAGTTCAGCTTTGTCGTAACCGGGTCTCAGTCTTGCTCCTTTATCAGCCAACAGCGCCACCAGAGCCTGCGTCACTACGAAGTTTGGCGACGTGACGAGTTTATTTTCCTCGGCCACACCCCTCAGGAAACTAGGGAGGAACTTCCTCTGAATCGGATCGTCCACTGTGGTCAGGTTCATCCCTGTAGCTGCTGAGATCAGGTTCTACATCGACAAAAGAGTGAGGAAGATGAGCATGATTTGAGAACCTGAGATTCAGTAGGAGTACAAGTACCAATAAAAGGGTACTCACCTGAGTGCACAGCTGGACGAGCAGCTTGGCGGCGTTGGGGCTGTTGGAGGCGAGGCAGCCCACTGCAGTGCTGAGATAGGCCAGGCAGGAGATGGGTTTGGTGGGCTTGTTGGCTCCACGGGGCCGCTCTAAAGCGCCGGGGCCTGAGACGAGACCCGTGGAAAGACCCGCGCGACCGGCTGCAGCCAGGCACATCAGACGCACCAGGGTCCTAATGTCTGTCAGACCCAGGGACTCCAGTCCAGCAGCGAGACTGCAGCTGGAACCGCTGAGAGATAAAGATAAGTCAGATAAAGGCGTCTGCTAAATGTTGTAACTGTAAACGGATACAGGTTAAAGTCAGTCAAACACACAACACACACCTGACCGAGAGCAGAGACAGTGCTCTCATCACCATCGTTCTGGCCACCAAGACTTGAGCGGCTGCGGTGACTCTCCTCAGTGCCACCATACGATCAGTGGAACTCTGAAGTCCTGCCGCCTGCTCACCCAAACACATGCGACCTGACGAGCTCTTATCCACCGAACTCTGGCAGCCTGCGAGTCACATACACAGATTAATCACGTGTGAACATACAGACCACTTAGAAAAACTCTAACACTGTTTAAGTCAGCTGTAATCAGATGAAACACTCTCTTGACCACACTGACTACTGAGCCAGAAATATCTTTTTAATAAACACCTATTTTAGGCTACATTCTGTCTCAAAGTTCTGATAAGTGCCCTCCCACTTCCTTTCCACTAGCACAAACCAGGTGCTAGTCCCAGTTCAGCACTGGTTCAACTTGTGAATCTACTAAGAACCAGTTTGGTTTTCCGCGAGCTAGAGAGCCACCACAGAGATACGTCATTGCATCACTGTACATGTCTCGACATTCCCAGCCACTAGTCCCACTGATAGTACTGCATAAGATCATCTCTCTTTCATCATCTTTGGATTATTCAGATTAGACGCAACACTAGCTCTGGTCATTTTGGTCACAATAATCCCACCCATAGCCCCTGATGTAAGCAGTTCATGGTTCCAGGGCAGCAAAGCTTGGTGCCACTCTGGAACCAGTTTTCCAGGCCGAGAGCCAGTTCTTTGGCTGTCGAAACACAAAGAAATGGTTCAAGATTAAGCACTGGCTCCAAACCAGCCCTTGAGAACTGGCTTGGTGGAAAAGGGGCATCAGTGGCTCGAAATACAGAACATCTACAGAGTCATTTAAAATTACTGATTAAAATTTTATTTAGTCAATTGTGACTATATCTCAATTAATAATTAATTGTTTATTAAATTAATACTTTAATTGATGCTTCAAAACATAATTTAATTTACTTATTGATTTATATCAAGCTGATTTTAATATCAGTGTGAAATTCTGGCTGACTATGTAATTAAAAATAGCACAGAAATAATCAGAAACTAAAAGGAGCCCAAAACACCTGGACATGACCACGTAAATCCCTCAGATATTCACTGAAACGTCTTGCTGGGTTTTTTTTTTTAGTTTAGTTTTTTATTTCTTACCAGTGCTCAACAAACACCTGAGAAATTTAAAGAGTCATGTTGGGTTTGGAAAACTTCTAAATCTAACAAGTATGGGTGAGGGCGTGTCATAATCTTGCCTATCTGCAGAAGGGTCTCCTCCATGCTATTTGTGGCGGTGACCATGGCAACAGAGGCTCCGAGTGGGTCTGTGTCAAGGAAGTGAACAGCCTCAGGGATGGGTTTGCGTTCTGAGAGTCCCAGCGGCGCTGAAAGCAGCTCGAACTCCTCCTCACCGGTCAGCTTCTCTGCCTGGTCCACGTCCAGCATGTCCCAGTCCTCTGTAGGACACATACACACACGGATTGGCACACCTATATACTGAGCAGAAGCTGTTTATGTTAAATGTGAAAATGTGTTTACGATTAAAATTACCCATTACTATTAAAAGCACCCAAGAAATATTTAATACCTTCATAAACACTGTCCTGTTTCCCCAACAGGTCTGGAGCCTGGCCCTTATATCTGAAAAAAACAAATAAGCATCATCTTAGTTAACTGTGTAAAACCTGCACTCATTTACCTGCGAGAGGAGGAGGAGTTTCCATGAAGGACGTGGCATGGAGAATAGTAATGGACACAATGAGTAAAATACTACTCAAAATAAAATAAATAAACAAACATCTCAGATGTGTGTCCTCCTCATAGGTAGCCTGGGCCCGCCCATCCTAAGTGTGATGCAACACGGGGGCCTGTTGCGAGCCTAGTCTGGCAAGGCAAGCTATCTCCAGCTCTTCCAAGCTCCCGAAAAATCGGGAGCCAATCAACTTTGAGCATCTCTAACGGCCCTGGGTAGAGGCGTGTTCAAGGCAGTGACGTAGTAGAACTGTGACCGGAAGCCATAGATTGTTTACAGAATCTATGCCAGAAGCGCTTCATTCACTAGAAACATTACGAACATGGAGCAGCGGCAAGCCTTTGACACAGCGGTAGATGCTGTATTGAAAGCATTCAACGGGAAGTTCTCATTGAAAACGGAGCAAAGAGCAGCCCTGGAGGTATTTATCTTCTTCCTGTTACTCAAGCAGTTTCCGTCGCGTCACATACGTCAGAGGAAAGAGTGATGTGATTGGTTTAAGCTTCGTCACAGCCTTTTCTGGCTTCGACCAGTAGCAAACTGAGGCATTTCAGGGAGGCGGGTCAACCACGCCTTTGGGAAACGGTTGGGCTTAATATCTTTGCCAGACCAAATGCCTGCAGAACTTTGAAGTTGCGTTAGCCAGACTACCTCATAGGGGTCTATGACATGGTAAACATCATATCACGATACAAGAGATGCATCACAGGCCACTGTAGGTTCAGAGGATTGTGTCTGGCATTACAAAAATTAAAGTCTTTTATGGAAAAACTGATGGCAAATTAAACACTGTATTAAATATCTCTCTCTCTAATTTTTAATGAAGCCGAGGGTGCCAATACTTTCATGTAAGCGTAAATTTAGCAAGAACGACTACTGAAAATCTACTATACAGACACCACCAGGTCATTACCAGGACGGTCATTATGTTCAACCAATCAGTGATCTGCACTTGTTTCTAGCTTTGCCCACACGTCCCTGTAGTACTGACCTCTCCGGTACCACTCCTTTGTGCTTGCTCTTCATGCCGAGGTACTTTTCCCTGCAGCTGCCACACAGCAGGTAATACGGGTTCCCGCTCCCACACTCGCCCCCGAACCAACCGTCCACGTAGGACCCGTTGCTACGGTAACCCTGTCGATTGGCGCTCCGCCCGCAGCCTGGATGGCTCTTCTTCATGTGTTGGTTGAAGCTGGACACGTTCACCTCACAGAGCTCACAGACCACCACCTCCTCACGTTCCTCTGATTCACACACGTGCTACACACAAACACACGAAAATGTGAAAATGTTAAAATGTCTCTAAATCACAAGAAGTGTCGCTGTTCTGGTTCGACGCTGTGGCACTCAGTGGTGTTAGTGTGTTAGTAAAAACAGGAAGCGCTTTTCTGGAATAAAATAGTCAAAGTGCTGAAAAATAAAACAACCATAGCTGCATGCAACAGAAGTGTTAGTGTGTGTGTGTGTGTGTGTGTGTGTGTGTGTGTATATATATACACTACTGTTCAAAAGTTTGGGGTCACCCAGACAATTTTGTGTTTTCCATGAAAAGTCACACTTTTATTTCCCACCATAAGTTGTAAAATGAATAGAAAATATAGTCGAGACATTTTTCTGGCCATTTTGAGCATTTAATCGACCCCACAAATGTGATGCTCCAGAAACTCAATCTGCTCAAAGGAAGGTCAGTTTTATAGCTTCTCTAAAGAGCTCAACTGTTTTCAGCTGTGCTAACATGATTGTACAAGGGTTTTCTAATCATCCATTAGCCTTCTGAGGCAACGAGCAAACACATTGTACCATTAGAACACTGGAGTGAGAGTTGCTGGAAATGGGCCTCTATACACCTATGGAGATATTGCACCAAAAACCAGACATTTGCAGCTAGAATAGTCATTTACCACATTAGCAATGTATAGAGTGGATTTCTGATTAGTTTAAAGTGATCTTCATTGAAAAGAACAGTGCTTTTCTTTCAAAAATAAGGACATTTCAAAGTGACCCCAAACTTTTGAACGGTAGTGTACATATGTTACAATAAAATACTGAACTGGTGTGATGAAGCCAAGTGACTGCTACCACCCTGAAGTTGATTATTTTCCAATAATATCACATCCCCAAATGTTTTATTCCTCCGACACCACAGCAATTTGCCAAATTACAATTTATTTTTATTAATTTAAAGAATGTCACGTGATTAAAAAAAATCTGTTTATAGTTGTACTTAATGTTATAGAACGCCAGCAAAACTTTGTCCCTGTTCTCGCTTACGTTACAGCAGATATAAACAGTCGTTCCCTCACCAGCCTCTCTTTCTTTCTCAAATATTTAAAAAAAAAAAAAAAAAACACCACCCAAACCCAAAGCTTGTCATGTCACCAAGGCACCACAAAGAAGCGTAAACTCCTCTGTTCTGAAGATGTCCGAAAATTATTCACAGCTTTACCTCTGACTGTTATAAAGCGCTGACACTGGAGACTCCTTCCATCAATGCTACATAAAAATATCCTTAACGAAACTGCAAATCACATGAATGTAAAACTGATTTGCACCTGCACTACTGTGTGTGTGTGTGTGTGTGTGTGTCTGTCCTTGGTTAAGAGTGAGTAGGAAAGTAGCTGCAGCCCCAGGCCGCGGTCACACACACCCATGTTGGCCAGTCCAGTACCTCCGGAATCCACATTCCCAGGATGTCCGAGTCTGAAGCGAGCTCCTGGGTGAACATGGCCTCCATCGCCTCTTGATCCAACTCCAGCTCCAGTTCTTCATCCAGGTTGAAGTCATAAACTCCGCCCAGTGAGCTTGAGTCTTGCTGCAGCGCTGACCCCTCCCGGCGCACCTGAGAGCGGTGAGCCTGCACCGAGTGGTACAGTCCAGCTACAGGGGAAACCACCAGTACACCAGTGAAGAAGTCTTGCAACACAATGGTATACGTGTGTGCGCGCGCGCATTTATATGTTACCTGCACGAGCCAATAAAGTGCGTGCCGCCAGATCAAAGCGATGCTTCCTACTGGCAACCGAACGTCCACGGGGGGCGTGGCCAGTGGAGGCAGAGGCGGAGTCTTGATCTAATCCTTCAGGACTGAGATCCGAGACAAGTGTGAGTGAATTTTTTAAAAACTGGAATAATATTAAATTTAATACATCATATCCTGAGTCTACCTCTCACTGAATCCCTCTTCTGGCTCTGCGGCGTCCGCGTTGGGAATGTCGCCAGGTGAGCCCAGGTAGCTCCTCTCCGTACTCTTGCCTCCTCCGGCTGCCCCCGAGCAGTCAGAAGACATGGTGCGTTCCTCAGAGTCCTCAGCGCCCGGGTGCTCAATCATCCACATTGCCAGAACGGTGATGTTCTGAGCATCGGCCTCACCTCGCGCACCTGGATAAAAGGTTCAGGTAAACACATTGGGCTTTAAATTGTGTGTGTGTGTGTGTGTGTGTGTGTGTGTGTGTGTGTACGTACGTGTACCTGTGGCTTCTACAGCCTTCATTATCTGTCTGAGGGAGAACCCCATCTCGAGCAGGGGTACAGCGATGGCGGGGGGAGGTGGAGACGTGGAGAGACGGCTGCTGGGGTCTGATAGCGCTGCACACAATGAAACAAGCGTAAACCTGCTGTGACTCAACAGCACCTCCTAGTGGCTTTTTTTTTTTGGGGGGGGGGGGGGGGGGGGGGGTGTCAGAAGACAATTACCAAACAAGGCTAATATACAGTTTCCAATGTGTGCGTGTATACACCTGTCCTGTTGGTAGGCCTTGCAGACTGAGACTCAGGAGAGGTGAAACTCTGTCTCCGGCCATGTTCATCTGAAGGAGACGTGGGCAGGGATGAGACTGGAGGTGTCTGAGCTCGCCGAGCAGGCAGCAATGTGGTGGTGGGGTAGCTGGAGAACATCTGTCTACTCACACACACAAAACACACACCTAAATACCTCGATACATTTACTACAAACATGACATGCCAGTACAGATAATCAGGCACTGTGTGCGTCTCTCTACCTGAGCAGGCTAAGGGGCATAACTCCTGGTGATTCCGAGGCTGGCGCAGTCTCAGCATCGGTTACGGGTGTAGTTGCCGTGGTGACAGGCGTGGTTGCCGTGGTGGTGTCCTCTAGGGAGGAGCTCATAAATGAGGTGCTGCTGGAGGCGGAAGGTGAGGTGGTGACCGGCGTCTGGAATTGCTGTTCACCTTCCAGCTCCTCACACTCACCATCCACTAGACACACACACACACACACACACACACACACACACACACACACAGCACCAATATTATTCGATTCCGCGTCAATCCAGTATGATTCAGTTCATTCCAAACATTTTTTTCTTTCCACACACAACAGATATAGTGATGGAGAGATTAGAGTGAAAAAAGTCCTGAAAAAGTCAGAATGAGCCACGAGTGTTCATTCACAGAAAATAGTGTTTGTGTGTTAGTGAGAGACTCACATTGTTTGGCTCTCCCGCCCTCTTGCTCCTCCAACACACTATTGACGACAAGTTTGTAGATCATGGCCTGCGCCCGCTCCAGTTCAGCCAATCCCAGCACGCGTTTAATCGGTGACCTCATCACGGCCCGCTTTACCATGTGTCTCATGAGAAACTGCAGCGCTGAGCGCATCTCTGCCTCCTCCTGCGAGACGTTGATGCTCGGACTGCCGCAGTCCGAGTTGTGGCCGCTGTCAGGCAACGCCTTGGGGATGAGCAGGAGCTCGGCGTACTTGCTGCAGCTCAGCAGGACGCTCAGGCTCTTCATGGCACCGAGGCAGAGGTAGGAGAGCTGCACAGCGTGGACCTCCGTGAGCACAGGGGCCTTTTGTGGCTCGGGGTGGGCAGCAGTGTGGGCGTGGGAGCGCACTTCATCCAGACTGTGAGAGACGCGCAGGTCGCCCAGCCCGTCCTCAGTCTCTGGTTCATGAGGCTCGTGCCAGTGGCGGCGCTCGTGGCGGCGTGAGGAAGACGATGAGCAGGAGGAAGATGAGAGCTTGGTGCCATCGTCCTGCAGCGAAGCCAGAGCGGTGAGGTCCAGAAGCAGCGCAGCAGTCAGACCTCGGAAACGTGCCACGTCAAATGGCAGCGGCTCGCATGGCTCCAGGTTGTACAGCGGCGTGTCACTAGGTGACCAGAAAGCGGGGAAGCTTCAGTGAGGAGTGGATATGAAAGAACATGAAGAGGTAAAGAAGATGAGAAGAAGCAGAGAGGGGTAGGGAGAAAGAGAGTGTGAAGGAATGTGAGGTGAAGAGGACATGCAAAGATATGAAGCTAATAAAAAGTATGAGAGAGACAGGAAAAGTGTTAAAGGAAAGAGGAGGTAAAAGAGGAAAAAAGATTCACACAGAGAGAGAAAGAGAGAGACAGAGAGACGAGGGGAAATTCTACAGGAAATCGAAGTTTTGAAGAGACACGGTAGAAAACAGACAGACAGACAGACAGACAGACAGACGTATCACAAATTCATCACTCTGTAAAATTATTTATACACGTGTTTAATTCGTCTCACCTAATGGTGATCTCCGCCTCATCCCACTGCACCTTGGCTGACATGCTGCCCTCCTTCACCACACCCAGAAGAGTGGCGTGTCTCCCGCTTTGCTTGTGCACACAGCGTCCGCCGACCCTCAGCCCTCCGTCCACACCTCCAATCACTGCCAGCACGGGCCATATCAGGTTACACAGCGTACGCAGCTGCACCTCTGTCAGCTCCCGGCCACTTCTGCCTCGCTCCTCATCCCTGTCCTCTTCCTTCACCTCGTCCTGGTCGTCACGGCTCTGAGCCGAGCGGCTCTTACGGAGTCTGGCGCCGCCTGAGGGTGGAGCGCCGTCGCGCAGACAGCCACGGATCTGCTGCAGCCGCTGGAGCATGCACCGGTTGATGGGTTGCGTCCAGCCGTCCGAGCGGTGCAGGATCCTCACCAACTGAGACACGGCTTCAGCAAGGACGGTGGCCACGGGACTGCAGATAGGGTCGCCGGGCAAAAGGTCGCGTGGCGTGCCTCGCATTTGCATGTCACAGATTTTGACCTGCAAACAAATCAGAGACATTACTTTACCCGAGTACAGCTGTCTTCTTATTAACTGCCCTTCATCATTTTCTGCCTTTTACCTTTTCTCCCGGGTTGCTGCTGTAGAACATGACGCACGGATAGAGTTCTGCAGCATCCACGTCTTCAAAAGCCAGTTTGGGCTCCTGCATCAGAAAGCTCATTATAATACGTTATCGTTTCCATAGTAACAGCAAGAAGTAACTTGTTTCCACAACACTGAACTATGCAACTATAAACTGATGAACGTATGGTGTGTCCACCTGACCTCTCCGTTCTTGCCGAAGGACACTGTGCGAGCCTCCATGTCCAGGATGCAGGTGATGTAGTCACCCTGGGTGTAGCTGGATAGCGTGAGTGTCTGCTCCCCGTTGTGGTACAGGTTGCCACTGTAAGCACGGTAGAGCCACATGTCGGCCGTGGTGCGGTGGTTGAAGTCGTGTACGGGCCAGCGAGATACACCTACGCACGTTCCCTCGTTCCCACGGTTCTCCTTCACTACATAGAACTGACAGAGGAGAGATGCACATACACGCAGGACACTGGGTATACACAGGAACTAGGAAATATAATGGAGTGAAAGTGATGCCTGTGTATTAAGAGGGATGTGTGTGTGCAAGAGAGTGTGTCACCTTCCACTGGTAGCAGCCTGATGAGATGCCCGTAGCAGCCAGGCCGTAGCCTTTCCCGCCACTGCCGTGTGTCAGACCTTGTCCGTTTTCCACCACACAGCACTGCACCTTCTCAGGGTCAAAGATCACTTCCTGAACAGGCAGGTTCTCTTCTTCCTCCTCTGCCTCACCCTGACACACACACACACACAAATCTCAGCATCAAACTCACAGCAGTGCAGTTCAGTACACTGTACAGTCTATTCTACAGGACAATTTGCTATTTATTTTATCCTCGTTTGTGTTGTTCACCTGGAGTTTGACCTCTTGCTCTCTCTCCTTCAGGTGGACGGTGTGTTTAGCCTGAGCAACGGGAGCCTCCCACATGCAATCCAACAGCAGAGAGAACAACCTTTCAACCACCTGACATGGAGGAAAAAGGAAAAACACATTAATGATGTGGACTATTCGGCACACACACCGGAGCCATAACTTAAGATCACACTACTGTTAATTTTATATTTTACAATTAATATTCGACAAGTCAAACACACAATGTATACACGGGGTATATAACATCATGGTGTTGAAGACTATAAGTAGTCCTCACTAACCAAGAGTCTCTCATAATGCAAACTTGCATTTTTTATTTTTTTACTTAAATATCATTTCTGGCTTCCCTTCCAGGGTTTATTCCTGCTTCCCGCTCAGTATTCCTGGGAAACAGCCCAGATCTACCGTGACCCTGACCAGGATAAAGTCATTATGGAAAATAAATTTCATGTCATCTCAATGATGAAAAAACGTGTAAACATACTGTGCATTTAGTATCGGGGAGTAAAGTATTGGCACCCTACAATTCTGACCATCTCCCTATAGGCGTACGCTCACGGCATGAGATATAAAGTCATCATGTAGTGCGCATCACTAACTGCTAAGTCTCTAACACAAACTCATATTTTTCTCATATTTTAACGTCATGTCAACGGATAAAATCTGCATTCAACATTCACTCCATGAATGTAAAAGTATTGGCACTCTAAGCCTCATTCTGTGAAAGAGACATGAGATCCAATCTAACAAACAAAAACCATGGACCCGTTTTTATTTTTTATCCAACTGAATTTTTTTATTTATGTTTTTATGTACACTACCGTTCAAAAGTTTGGGGTCACTTTGAAATGTTCTTATTTTTGAAAGAAAAGCACTGTTCTTTTCAATGATCACTTTAAACTAATCAGAAATACACTCTATACATTGCTAATGTAGGCGGCACGGTGGTGTAGTGGTTAGCGCTGTCGCCTCACAGCAAGAAGGTCCTGGGTTCGAGCCCCGGGGCCGGCGAGGGCCTTTCTGTGTGGAGTTTGCATGTTCTCCCCGTGTCCGCGTGGGTTTCCTCCGGGTACTCCGGTTTCCCCCACAGTCCAAAGACATGCAGGTTAGGTTAACTGGTGACTCTAAATTGACCGTAGGTGTGAATGTGAGTGTGAATGGTTGTCTGTGTCTATGTGTCAGCCCTGTGATGACCTGGCGACTTGTCCAGGGTGTACCCCGCCTTTCGCCCGTAGTCAGCTGGGATAGGCTCCAGCTTGCCTGCGACCCTGTAGAAGGATAAAGCGGCTAGAGATAATGAGATGAGATGACATTGCTAATGTGGTAAATGACTATTCTAGCTGCAAATGTCTGGTTTTTGGTGCAATATCTACATATGCCTCTTTTCCACCAAATCAGTTCCAGGGCTGGTTCGGGGCTGGTGCTGGTTCACAACTCGTTCAACTTGCGAGCCAGCTGAGAACCAGTTTGCTTTTCCAATCGCTCGCGGTGCTAAGGGAAGCCACATCATTACGTTGCTGTATACGTCAGTTACGTCGCTACGTTTGCATAAACCTTGGCGCGAATATCAAAGCAAAAACAACACGGAAGAAGCAGCAGCAACAACAATAATAATAATAATAATGGATGGCTTCGCATTTGTACAGCTGCTGCTTCTCGTCACTTAAAAATGGCAACCTTTCGTGGTCTTGTTATTGTTGTCGGTCTTAACAACTCCGCCCCCCCGCTGACGTAAGCGGTTCTTTCCTGTGGCCCAGCAGAGAGTTGGTGCTAGCCTGGAACCGTTTTTTCTGGCCCCAGAGCCAGTTCTTTGTCAGTGGAAACAGAAAACCCGGTTCCAAACTAAGCACTGGCCCCGAACCAGCCCTGGAACTGCTTTGGTGGAAAAGGGGCAATAGGTGTATAGAGGCCCATTTCCAGCAACTATCACTCCAGTGTTCTAATGGTACAATGTGTTTGCTCATTGCCTCAGAAGGCTAATGGATGATTAGAAAACCCTTGTACAATCATGTTAGCACAGCTGAAAACAGTTGAGCTCTTTAGAGAAGCTATAAAACTGACCTTCCTTTGAGCAGATTGAGTTTCTGGAGCATCACATTTGTGGGGTCGATTAAATGCTCAAAATGGCCAGAAAAATGTCTCGACTATATTTTCTATTCATTTTACAACTTATGGTGGGAAATAAAAGTGTGACATTTCATGGAAGACACAAAATTGTCTGGGTGACCCCAAACTTTTGAACGGTAGTGTATCTGTGTAACGAGAACTTTGTTAATCAGTATTGTGTTTAGGATGCAACCTGGGTCATTTGATGATCCTCAACATTACTTTCACAGGCAGGAAGTACAGCCTCCAAGACATGCAGGGCCAGCAGCCGCGTCCTCAAATTCCCCACGAGCGGAAGGCCTGAAACACACAAAGGTTATTCTAAGGTTATTCCACTTGAAGTTAAGCACTTACAGAGAGCTAATTTAAGGCAGCTTTCATGGATAAAATATACATCTAAACCACTTGACAGAACATACTATAATTTAACATAAATCATTATCCTGAATTTTGTCTCTCCCCAAACTGTTTAACTTTCTTTTGTGCCAGATGTTATTAAATACGTCAGCTTTTTTTTTTTCCTTTGAAAGATTTTATGCAACACTCTTAAATGCCATACATTTTGTACATGTCAAGAATATTATATTAAACTACAATTACTGCTCTGTGGTTGTGTGCCTCCAGAAACCAGTTCAGGTTCAAGTTTCCTCAAGGCATTCTTGATGCATCTTGTTCACAAGAACATGAGGTCACGGTGACCTTGAGCTCCGACCACCAAAATCTAATAAGTTCATCTTTGACTTCCAATTGAATATTTCTACTAAATTTGAAAAAAAAAAAAAAACCCTCATGGTGTTCCTGAGATAGCGCGTTCACAAGCACCGGATGGACATAGAGACTGACAACCTGAAAACATAGTGCCTCTGGTCACGACTGTCTCAGAGTCATAATAAAAAGGATATTTTCTATAATTTGTCATGAACATTAAATATTTTTAGACACGAAAGTTAGCAATTTATGCTGATAAACACACTGGAAGCATTATTTTCAGGTATCATGTTTTATGTGTGTTTTACTTATGATATTCCGAGACATGGATTTTTCAATTAAAATTTATATGGGACATTCCACCGTGCCATTTGCTTGTTGTACCACTCCCAAATTAAACTTAATTTGTTATATATCTTTTCAACACTGATTACAATAACACACATATTTAACTATTCAAAATGTGTATTGGTCAACCTCAGGCTACGTTACAAGGTTAGAAAGTCAAAGATGGCTGCATTTTTTTCAGTCCTGTTACCAAAACTCTGAAAGTAACAGGACTGAGTTTTTAGCCTAGGATTAGCTAATACATGGAATTAAGCCACATGGCATCATCACTAGTAGCATAACCACACTTAGCACAATGATTTACCAAAAATCTGTATTTTTAAAATAAACAAATATCATCTAAGAAATAATTTAAGTAGCAGGACAGTATGTTGACATTGACCTTATCAGTCAAAGTTAAAAAAATCATCAAATATACAGAAAAGTAAATGAGAGAACTAACTTTTGGTCTTCCCATGGCCTTCAAAAGACACAACTGATGTAACTTCCTGTTGAGCATGTGATTTATGGAATGTTCCAAATTTGTCAGATGGGGTAATATGTTTGGGTAACAGGACTGGGTCAAAACCCAGGGACACGACTAAAATGTGTATTTTAACTAAGATATTGTGGATTTCTTATGAAAAAAAATATATTTAAACCATGGATAGGATATGGAGTCACACAACAGTGCAAAAGAAATATTGTTTCTGAAGGATTTTAATCATAATATTTCATAGTTAAGTATAAAGTTAGAGTGCGGGGACAGGTAACATGCTATTTTTCAGTGTTTTAGGTAGTTTTTATTAATCCTTACAATTATATAGATCTTAATTTTGAAATCAGATCAAATGTGCAGGACATTCTGCGTAATAAGGAAATGTATTTTAAAGTAGATTTTTATGTGCATTTATACATATAATTTTCTAGGGACGGAAATGGCACCAATTCGGTGGAATGGCTCATATATGAGATGACATTTTAAGAAATAACAGTTACTATAAAGCATATGGTACAATCCTAACTTTAAAAAGCATAGTTTAATTAATAGGAAAAAAGGAAAAAACTATACGGCGAGGTTCTTGTACCTGAACAGCATTTTTGCACTGCAATGTTAAGCAGCACTTCAGTCCATTTAGGACACGCCATCTTGGACTGGATGGCTTTGGAAGATACAACTCTTCTCAGAAACACTAGAAAGTCTCCAAGATGCAGCTCTGCCATGTGTTGCTTGCGCAGTAATGCTAAATCCAAACACACACACACATTTATTTTCATGCATGTGCAATTGATGATAATCGGATTTGTAATGAAGCTGTTTATTTAAGGGTACGTGTGCATGTTCGAATTACCCCTCAAGTCTTTTTTCGTGTTGTATGTGCCATCATCTGTTTTCTCCTCAGACTCTGGACTTGTAGTGAGGACACTTCCTGCGGCTTGCGACAGCAGAGTCTTCAGCTGACTGCAGAGCAGGTCCAACAGAGCCTGAACCACTTTAGGGCTCAACCGATCAGCATATGTCCTGACAAAGAACAACAGCAGTTAGTTTGTTTGTTTATGCATTTGTGTGCGTGCACACGTGCAAGCTCCTGAGGTCACTGATTCAGTTATTCATTGCATGATGTAATCAGGATCAAGTTTATTGCCAAGTACGTTCTCACATACAAGGAATTTGCTTTGGTATATTGGTGCTTGAACAGTTAAAATAGAAAAATTTAGCAAAGACAAAATAAATAAATAAATAAATAAATATTAGTGCTGTCAAGCGATTAAAATATTTAATCGCGATTAATGTCGCGACTGTCATAGTTAACTCGCGATTAATTGCAATTTAATTTTTGTCACATGAAAAACCATTGTAATTCTCTTATCAGCATAAAAAAGTGAATGGGCTTGCTCACCGTTCGAACTACGGGGGTACACGGGGGATCCGAGATCCCCTGAAACAGACATGAGATCCCTTGAAAACATGATTTGGGAAATGTTGGGGGGGGTCTCTAAAATATTGGCAAAATGATGTTTATTGACATTGCAATCGTGCGTAACGGGAAGCATTTGCATATCCGAAGTGAGCGCGCGATGGAGAGCCGCGCTCTGAGACAAGCGCAAGCACACACACCCCCCCCCAAGGGAAAATAAGGGACCCCCCCGAAAATATCAGCATAGTTCGAACACTGGTTGTACCAATGCTTTTTTTTTTTATTGCAGAGCATAACACGTCTTGTCACAGCCACTGCAAAGTGGGGCTGGAGCCGCCGATGGAAAAACGAAACCTAAGCCGAGCACGATGGCTCTTCGAGGGAGGGCAGAGGACTCTGGCTGTGTGGGGCGTGGCATCATGTCACAGAGCGTTAATCTCGCGATAAAAAAATTATCGCCGTTAAAATTGAGTCAAGTTAACGCGTTAATAACGCGACATTTTTGACAGCACTTTTATATATATATATATATATATATATATATATATATATATATATATACACACACACACACACACACACACACACACATATACACACACACACACACACACACACACACACACAACAAAAAAAGAAATTAAGAATCTGAAATATACAAATTTGAAAAGTGGAAAATTTAAGGGGAATGTGCATGAGTTGTTGAAGTCCAAGTCGTACAGTATGTCCCAGAACGTGCAAAACTAGGTCACATAATGAAGATGGAGAAGAGTCGGGATATGAATGTGTGAGAGAAAGAGAATGTGTGAAATGGGCCAAGTCAATAACCAAGCTGTACAGTGTGTGCCGGAATGTGCAATAAAAGTTCACAGAATGAAGATATCTTGAAATGTGCAAAATCACAGTTAGAGACAAAGTGCATTAATGTTACAGATTGGAAGTGTGAGTTTAGAGTCAGTGGCGTCTCTGACCTTATTGATGAGGCAGCTGCAGTGGGGAAAAAGCTGGCCTTGGAGCATGAGGTTTTGGTTCTAAATGGACCACAAACTCCTACCAGAGTGGAGTGATTCAAAAAGGTTGTGTGCGTGGTGAGAGGGGTCGGCCACAATCCTTTCTGCTCTCCTCAGGGTCCTGGACTCGTACAGGTCCTGAAGAGACAGAAGGTTGCAGCCGATCGTCCTCTCAGCAGAGAGGATGATATGATGCACTGCAGTCTGCCCTCGTCCCTGGCAGTGGCAGCAGTGTACCAGACGGTGATGGAGGAGTTGAGGATGGACTCGATGATGGTGGTGTAAAAGTGCACCATCATTGTCTTCGGCAGATCAAACTTCAACTGCTGCAGGAAAAACGTCCTCTGCTGTGCTTTCTTGGTGAGAGAGCAGGTATACGTCTCCCACTTAAGATCCTGAGTGATTATAGTGCCCAGGAAGTGGAAATACTCCACAGAGGTTACTGGGGAGTCAAACAGGGTGATGGGGGAGGGAGGGTGTGGCAGAGCTCCTCCTGAAGTCTACAATCATCTCCACTGTCTTTACAGCATTGAGCTTTAAGTTGTTCTGCCTGCACCAGGACACCAGATGGTCAATCTCCCACCTGTAGGCAGACTCCTCCTCATTAGAGACGAGTCCAGTGAGGGTGGTGTCCTTTGAGAACTTCAGGAACTTGACAGACTGATGACTGGAGGTGCAGCTGTTGGTGTAGAGGAGAGAGGACGCAGCCTTGAAGGGATCCGGTGCTGGTGGTTCAGGAGTCAGAGACACATTTCCCCAGCTTCACGTGCTGCTTCCTGTCAGACAGGAAGTCAGTGATCCAATTGCAGGTGGTGTCAGGCACACTCAGCTGGGAGAGCTTGTCCTGCAGAAGAGCCGGGATGATAGTGTTGAAGGCGGAACTGAAATCCACAAATAGGATCCAAGCGTAGGTTCCTGGAGAGTCCAGGTGCTGGAGGATCAAGTGAAGAGCCATGTTGACAGCATCATCTGCAGATCTGTTGGTGAACTGCATGGGGTCCAGGAGCAGGTCAGTGATGGCTTTAAGGTGGTAAAGCACAAGGTGCCCGAAGGATTTCATAACCACAGAAGTCAGGGTGATGGGTCTGTAGTCATTTAATCCTGTGATCGTTGGCTTTTTGGGGACGGGGATATTGGTGGAGGCCTTGAAGCAGGCTGGCACGTGGTATGTTTCCAGTGAGGTGTTGATGTCTGAACACTGGAGACAGCTGATCAGCACGGTGCTTTAGCGTAAATGGTGAGACTTGCTGCTTTTCAGGGGTTCAGCTTCAGGGGTTACTGATCCGTTGCCCATGTGGACGCGATATTTTTTTAATAACATCTCGTTGCCGTTGTCGTGTGGATGTAGCCTTAAAGAGCTTGTTGACGTCCCTCTCCAGAATGGAGTGTCAAGTCACGAAGGATGCTATCAGGACAGTCCCATTGTCTTTCAAAGCGACAATAGAACTCATTCAGTTGGCTGATCAGGTGCAAGTTGTTAACAGAGTGGGGGGCTGAAGGTTTGTAGTTAGTGATCTGTCTGAGCCCTTTCCAGACAGACGTAGAGTCGTTGGCTGAGAACTGGTGTTAGAGTTTCTCAGAGTACAGTCAGTCATTCAGCTTCTCTCACTGCCTTGCTAAACTTGTTCCTAGACTCTTTAAACTTGTTCCTGTCCCCACTTCTGAACGCTTCTTCCTTTTGCACCCTTAGCCGTCTGAGCTTATCTATGAACGAGGATTTGGCATTACTGTAACTCACCCAATGCAGCAGTCCTCACAGAAGCTGATGGAGGACGTCACGGCCTCTGTGTACTCATCCAGACTGTTGGTAACAGTCCTGAACACATCCCAGTTTGTACAGTCCAAGCACACCTGAAGGTTCTCCACAACCTCATTGCTCTACATCTTTGATGTCCTCATTACAGATTTCCTCAGCTTTAATTTCTGCCTGTATGCAGGAATCAGGTGGACCATGATGTGGTCCAAGCGGCCCAGTGCAGCACAGGGGATGGCATGATAGGCACTGTTGACTGTAGTGTAGCAGTGATCCAAAATATTCTCCTTTTTGGTCGGGCATTTAATAAAATGTTTGTATTTTGGTAACTCGTGGCTGAGGTTACCTTTGTTAAAGTCACAGAGGACAATAACTAGGGAGTCCAGGTTAGACACCCAGTATCTGATCAGCCAGCGTGCGCTGTGCGTTCTGCACGTTGGCCTGCGGTGGAATAGAAACACCGACCAGAATGAATGAAGCGAACTTACGGCGGGAGTAGAAGGGTTTACAATGAATGAAGAATGATTCTAGGTCAGGAGAACAGTGTTGCAGGATCACGGACACATCACTGCACCAGCCGTTGTTTACATAAAAACAGATTCCACCACCCTTTGTTTTACCGGTATATATCCGATACATCTCATCTCATTCTCATTATCTCTAGCCGCTTTATCCTTCTACAGGGTCGCAGGCAAGCTGGAGCCTATCCCAGCTGACTACGGGCGAAAGGCGGGGTACACCCTGGACAAGTCGCCAGGTCATCACAGGGCTGACACATAGACACAGACAACCATTCACACTCACATTCACATCTACGCTCAATTTAGAGTCACCAGTTAACCTAACCTGCATGTCTTTGGACTGTGGGGGAAACCGGAGCACCCGGAGGAAACCCACGCGGACAAGGGGAGAACATGCAAACTCCGCACAGAAAGGCCCTCGCCGGCCACGGGGCTCGAACCCAGGACCTTCTTGCTGTGAGGCGACAGCGCTAACCACTACACCACCGTGCCACCCCTATATCGGACTTTTATCCGATATATATACTTCATTTATGTATTTAACTTTATGTCATGGTTGGTTAGTCCTGTGACCACCAGAATACTCCATGCTTCCAGGTTTAAAAAAAAAAAAGGCCCCTAAAACTTAGTTGTTCAACTAAAGTCAACATTAACAAGGACTATCATGACATCACTTTCAAGCACACTCACATGTTCAGCTGCTTGAAAGCAAAATTACACCTCTATAAACATTCAACTCCTTCTCGTAATAATAATGATTTATAAGGATGGGAAGATGTCTTTGGGGCGTGGCTGTAAAATGACTGACAAGAACAAAATCCAAATACAAACATATCCCAGGCGAGAATTGTCCACATTATTCTACATAATAATGATTATTGCACCTTTACAAAGTTTATCGGAAAAAAATAAAATGGCATGATTGATACAGAGGTCACATTCCAGTCTGTCTAATAAACTAGAATTCGAGTTTACTGTTTAAACTTAATGGAAAGAAATCACTTTTAATCTGAGAGCTTTCGGACACGGGTCAAATGTAGGAGTGTTGATTTTTTTTTGCTAATCACAGCACAGTTTATTAGAACAAATTGTACTAATTTTATTTAAACAAACATATCATACTCTGTTATATTTTGTTATACTACTGAGTCACTTTATCAAGTTTAAATTAATAGGGTGCATGTTATTTTAGTTTGTTCACTATGCTGGGACTCTGCACTAGCGTTGTTCAGCAATAAAAACAGACAGTGTTGTGTCTCAAATCACAAACTTATGTACTAACACTAACCGGTTTTCCTACTACATTTAGTATTCGAATATATATATATAAATAAATAAATAAATAAAAACCTCTCAAGTCTCCTTCAATCCTCCAGAAGGCTCAGTAACAGTTTTCTGGATTTTCTAGATTAATATATACTTTCTGAATGCAAGGTCCGAGTTTTTTGATTTAAGATGTAGGTCATGACAACAATCAAGACGACAGTGGAAAGTTTAAAGAGAGTGTGTTTAACGTTCCTGCGCATGAAATCACGATGGAAACCAGATGGAGAGGGAGCGCCAATATGCAGTCTAGCTAATGTTGCTTTTAAATCTTCTGGATGCACTACATAAGATGCTGCTTCTGCAAGTGCATCCAAAACCAGGTGTCAAGTATAAACCAGATTCTGGGGCTCTGCGTTGGGCCCAAACACTCACTAGACTGGTTAAACAGTGCAAGGAATATCCTTTTTTTTAATCTTACATTGCACATACTGTACATGCTGTTGTACGGAATCAATTTTGTGCCAAAATGTTCATACAATACTTTTGAAATATCAAACAAAAACGATAAATCAAAATCTAAAAAAAAAAAAAAGTAAATTTTTTTAGACTGGCAAACAAATTATTCGTGTAATCGTGCAAAATGTCAGTCTATTACTCTTCAGAAACCTTTTATTTTTGTTCCGCGTCTTTCTCAGTTTTGTTTGGCGTAATTTATTTTGGTTGCGATTCCAGCTTTCTCGTTTGCGCTCCCTGACTTTTTGCTTGCAGTTTTGGCACAAACTTCACGTGTGGGCGGGCTGTCCAGGAATGCATTCCCATTGGCTAACTTGTGTTTGACTGACAGCTACGCTCAGCCATTCCCCCGGAGGCTGTTGCGGCCATTTCCTACTCGGATTCTGGCGGACTGTTTGATGAGTGAGCGATCCATTGACGGTAAACAAGGATCGAGTGGACTTCAGTGGCGACTATGATATTGAATTAATTCAACAAAGTGTAAGTGCGGGACAGATGTGTTGTATGTGTTGCAGTAGTGCACATTATGCAGGTGTGTTTAACGTTAGCAAAACAGCTATTATATTGGGTAGTGGAGCTAAGGCTAACATTTGACTTGCCACGAAACACCTGCATAATGTGCACTACTGCAACACATACAATACATTTGTCCCGCACTTACACTTTGTTGAATTAATTCAATATCATAGTCGCCACTGAAGTCCACTCGATCCTTGTTTACCGTCAATGGATCGGTCACTCGTCAAACAGTCCGCCAGAATCCGAGTAGGAAATGGCCGCAACAGCCTCCGGGGGAATGGCTGAGCGTAGCTGTCAGTCAAACACAAGTTAGCCAATGGGAATGCATTCCTGGACAGCCCACCCACACGTGAAGTTTGTGCCAAAACTGCAAGCAAAAAGTCAGGGAGCGCAAACGAGAAAGCTGGAATCGCAACCAAAATAAATTACGTCAAACAAAACTGAGAAAGACGCGGAACAAAAATAAAAGGTTTCTGAAGAGTAATAGACTGATATTTTGCACGATTACACGAATAATTTGTTTGCCAGTCTAAAAAAATTGACTTTTTTTTTGTATTTTGATTTATCGTTTTTGTTTGATATTTCAAAAGTATTGTATGAACATTTTGGCACAAAATTGATTCCATACTGCTGAAGGTCTCAAATTGTTAACATCATAATTTAGGATAATTTGTGCAAAACAGGTTTGTGAAGCCCTGGTTATGGTGTTGGTGAATATCAGTTTCTGTTTTGTTTTTTCACCCGGTGCTGATGGCGAGGATCTGCAGTAGTCTGGTGCTGGCCACTTTGAGTGCTGTGCTGAGCTGGGAGCCGGCAGGTTTGTGCAGGAGCTGGAGGGTGTGTCCCAGTAGGGTTTCCTTACCGCACAACTGAGACAGCACGTCCAGCAGACCGCTGGAGATGGCCAATGAAACATCCACAGGCTGGTAGCGCACGCTGAGGGCAAACACTGTCACTAACAGCAGCCGCTGTTGAGCCTCTGTGTGCACAGGAACACACGACATGATACTCAGTGCACACCGCTTGTGTGTGTGTGTGTGTGTGTGTGTGTGTGTGTGTGAGAGAGAGAGAGATGCAGTATGCTTCTTTACATTACATACCTATGTGGTGCTTATTAGACTGAAGAGCTCTCTCCAGTGTGATGGAAAGTTGCTGGTAGATTTTGTGCACCGCTGTCTGAATGTCCATCTGTAATCTCTTTTTAGCAGCTCGAATGCCGTCCTGGGGGAGGAAGGAAAAAAGAAAAAGCACAGATGTATATCCAGTATGAGCGCAGAATGAACGAAATTTTCAGACTTCCTGTTTTCTGCTGATGAGTTTCTGAAAATCAAATAGATTAAAAAAAAAAAAAAGTGCATCTCAGACACCAAACACCTTCACACTGAATTTGGGGTAAAAGGAAAATTATGTAAATATGATTAATGATCAAACATTATATTTACTTCTAATTGTCCGTTAATTAACTGATGATTACCTGGTAGTGGTGCAGCTGGACGCTCTCACCCTTCAATCCTCCGTTACATGCACCGAGGCCAAAGCATCCTGCCAAAAACTGCAACCTGACTGATGTCAGTAAGGATGCGGAGTGAAAGGAGGCGGGACCATGCCCGACCACGCCCTCTGCTTCGGCCTGACTGTTTTTCTCCTCCATGCCAGAGATTAAAACCACAATCTGATGAAGGGCATCTAATCGCAGCTACATACACACATACAAAAATGTGTTAATTTTCCGATAACAGCATGTCCCCAAGTGTTTTGTTCCGATTACACTACAGCAATTTGTTAACTATAATTATATACATTTTTACAGTTACAGCTGTACCTCTGACACTGGAGACTCCTTCCATAAAATGTTAAACATCTCATAATGGAACACCTCACACTATCAGTGATGACATGAGTCTTTACTCTGTTTACTATAAGCGGAGCTTTCGCTGTACAAGTGTGAGCCCTGTGAACAAACTGCTTCTATAGAACCCATAGCGTATCAGCTGCTGTTACAGAAAATTAATCAACACCTTCTGACCTATCAGATTTGAGGACTGGACAGTGCTGTGGCTTCTTAATAATGTCCCGTACCTCTGCTCTGCCCTGCTGCTGCTCCATGGCTAGAATCGTAGCTTGAGGACTAGTTGACATGTTCTCCTCTGGTTCCTTGAATCCGGGCGTGTTTCCCACATCACCGCTGATAAAGCTGACGATGTTGTCGATGAGTGTGTGGATGTGCAGCGTGCAGCTCAGGTCCAAGTCAGACTCCTCATAGGACTGAGGGGAGCTGTACAGGCGCTCGCGACCCAAACGCCGGCCGAACCAGTCGGCAGAGTCCGGAGTACTGTGTGCAAACTCTGACGGAGACGAAAGTGGAACAAGTGATCAGAAGGAACACGCAGAAGACTCGAGAAGATTTTCATGAGCGTGAGGTTCATTGAGCCAAAACAACCAAGAGTATATTAAATCAGACACCAAACAAATATTTTAACGGATACATCTAAAGTTCCGTTATTCTGCTTTCACACACGGCAGGAAAAATATCACTGGTTTGTGCTCATAGGTTGGGGGGAAAAAAAAAAAAGCAGCTGGTACCTCGCTAGTATTGGCTAACTAACTACCTTTGCTTGTGCTCTAGATTAGATTAATTCTTCTCAGTAATCCAGATAAAATAAAGATTGGTGTAACTCTGATGATGAGGAGGTTGTTTGTCTTCGCTGTAACTTTGGAGGCAAAAAATCCTCAAGACGTCACGTCACGTACCGGTGAACATCCCAAAAATACATGTGTTATTTCCCAGCTGGGAGGTCTGTATGGTGAAATACCGTGACTGAGGTCTTGAAAGCACTGAATGAGGCCCTCTGGGCCGAGGTCACGGTATTTCACCATACGGACCGACCTTAAGCTGGTGAATAATATATTTATTTTTTTCTTTACCAAATTGTAACAGAAAACGAGAGCGCCCGAAAGGGAAAACCGAGCCGAGCCGCCATTTTGAATCCTCATTCATGGCTGTAATGCAAATAGCTTCCTCCTCGGTATACAAGTGCACTTTCATGGCAGGAAAAACACTACATTTTGCCGCCTATGTCGTCCCCTATTTATACAAATAGTAGTCATTCAGGATTCAGCCATGTTTTTGCTCGGTGTTAGCAACAGTTAGAGGTTTTTAGCTTTCTCCTGAAATGTTTTATTTTATTTCTTCTTCCTCAGGGGAGTAAAACTCACTTTCGCTGTGAACACTGTCGTTATCGCTATCCATGCTGTAAAATTAATGCTATTCTCCTGAGAAATGCTGGCAAACATTTATAAGGTTTTTGATAATCTTATAAATAAATCTTATAAAAAAAGATGAATGTTGACAAAAGATGCGACTATGTTGGTTGTCATGAACGAGCGAGTCGCCAGAGGTCCGTAACCGGGGTCTGTACTGTAGGATACGGACCCGCTCGCCAGCCAATCAGAGCGCAGGATTTGGACCGCGAAAAAAATAAACACACTTAGGCTATGTTTACATTACATCGAATCAGCGGATCATCAGATTAACGTTCTTAAAACGATTCGCGTTTACACTAAAACCGTTAGCCGTGCACACAGCAACGCCAATACGCGGATACGCTCGGCTCCGCAGGCATCCTGCGCTCCAAATCACTCCGCCCTGAACAGCGAGTGCCCTCTGGAGGGTGCGCACTCCGGCCCTGCGCAGCTCACAGAGCGCGCGAGTGAAGTGCACAAGCAGTGATTCGGGACTGAGCCGCTGTGTGTGTGATCCCAGCGCATATCACTTACCACTTGCAAGTGGAAGGATGGCAAGCCTAAAGACAATCATAACTACACAATGGGCAGTATTTGCATCAGTATTTGCAATATTTTCATACTTTTATACTCTTTAATGAAAGGTGATACAAGGCGGAAGTCTGCGGCGTTTTTCAGCAGTCGCGTCACATGACCAACGCCAGCGAATCAGGAAGGTGGATGTCACAGTGACGTTGTCCAATGAGATGCCAGCTAGAGCTCAGCACAGCGTATCCACGTATTTTGAATGTTTACACAGCACCGGACCAGACACGATCTGGATTGAATACGTGGACCCTGGCGGATTCCCGTTTCCAGGCGTTTCCAGGCGGTTTAATGTAAACGGACAGTGCATCCGCAAAGAAAACGAGACAGATACGGTCTAGTGTAAACGTAGCCTTATTTACTGTTCATTGCAACACTGGAATTATGGGAATTTATCATATGACCCGTACAGACCCATGCGCACACACTTAATAAAACCATTGGGAAATGTTACGTGACTGGGCAGATACGGATTTTTTAATCCAGTCCGGAAAAAGCCGTATGCAGCCCCAGACCCGTTTCCCTCACTTCCACCATTTTCATTTTGCTCGGAATTGTTACTTTGAAAAATGAGCGACACAAGTGAGCACAGTGAAAGTGAATTTTATTATTTTAACAATTTTATTAAAATTTTTTCTTCAAAAATACAATCAATATCTCCACCAGTCAAGGCTTCCGTGGCATTTGGTTTGTTGCCTTTTCCATTTTTCCTGAGGTCTCTGCGCTCGGACTTCAGGACTTCCCTGGACTTTAAAAAGTCTTCGTCTTTCAGGATGTTTATTATCTTACTGTTTTTGCTGTCAAGGTAGTGTTGAATACTTCACAAAAAGGAAGACCAAGTGTCAGGGTCATCGTGCTTTTTCCTTTTTTCTTTGCTTGTATATAGAAACCACCTAGCAGGCTGTCGAGCTCCTTAGAGGAGACGAGTTGAGTCTCTTTCCTCCTCAACTTCCGCAAGAAATCTTTTGAAAACTTTCATGTTGTAGTTAGTGGGGTTTTTTATGGTGTTGCTGTGGTTCTTGTACAAACAAGTGAATTTCTTCACCCAAAAGTACCTTTTTTCACTTTCTTTGACAATTTCGGCTTGTTTGATTAGGTCTGTGTCTGATAAATCATCTGGATAATAAAACTCACTTTCATTTCACTGTACTCAGTTCTGTTGCTCATTTTTCAAAGTAACAATTCAGAGCAAAATGAAAAACGGCGGAAGCGAGGGACACGGGTCCGGGGCTGCATACAACTTTTTCCTGACCAGATTCAAAAATCCGTATCTGCCCAGTCACATGATTTTTCCCAATGGTTTTATTAAGACCGCACGCGTGCGCTGGTCCGTACAGGTCATATGATAAACACACCTATTTATTGTTACACTGGAATTATGGGAATATATTTTCCAGCCTTAATCACCTTATATTCACTTACTGATAAGACTTCAACAGGTCAACATGCGACCTGATTGGTCAGGAAGTTTTAAAGGAAAAAAAAAAAAGAATAAGAGTAAAAGCAGCCTTAGATTGCTGTAAACTATACAGTGAGACAGAAGAGAAAAAGCAGGTTACTTTCACTGACTTCGATATAAAAAATAAAGAAGGTTAAGAGCCACTCCAACACACAGTAAATTTGGAGACTAACCTCTCTTTTTGTGAGTGAACGCCAAATCCAGGTCAACATTCCTTTTGCCACTCTGTAACAGTTCACAGAGAAGTTTCCTCAGCCAAATTCTCTCACACACACACGACAGGATAAGCATGATTAGCATGTGTATATGTATGTACTGACCAATGAATATCCTTCTTCATCAGACTCAGGCTGGGAGAGATCAGACTCGCTTCTGGATTTAGTGAGTCTGTAACTCGGACCGCTCTGCATGGAACGACTCTCCGTCGACAAACTCTCGCTTCTGAACACACATCACACACCCACACACACTGTATGAACCACAGCTATGCATTAATACATGTATCAGATGGATCACAGTACATAGCAACATTTACCTGGTCATAAATCCGCTCCCGTCCTGCATGGTGCCGCTCAAAGCCAGCTGCTCGTTGGTGGTGTGCGTGAGCGTCGGGCTGACGGCCATTAGGAGCATGGCACAGCGATGTATGATGCCGTTGCAGGAGGTGGTGTAGAGGTCTTGCCTGTCCTGTAAGGGGACGCTGTTCCTACGCTCCTGGCCGGGCTGAACAGACTCGTCTGGGATACCGACGCTGTTTGTGCGAGTTCGCTCTCGGCTTCGCACCACATCCCGCGCAGACAGAAAACACTGGAAAATTTCTGCACCATTGGAAACATGGCAGGGTTTAAGATAGATAGATAGATAGGATTGATTAATTAATTAATTTAAAACCCCGCACATCAGCTAGATCTGTTATCACAGGTGACTTCATTTAAAAAAAAAAAAAAAAAACTTCACAAGCAGAGGAAGAATAGAATTTTAGCACAAAAACCGTAGCACGTGGTTTTTTTTTCGTGTGTGTGCTCACTTCCTGCCGTCATGACCTCATGCTCCCTCTCCTCCTCATCCTCCTGTTCCTGATGGCTGTCCTCTCGCTCTCTCTCTCGGTCGGCTCGTTCCTCCAGTTCTGCCTCCTCATCGATGGTGCGAGTGAAAGCGTGTTCCTGTGGGTCCAGTTCCACAGAGTCCACATTCTCAGAGATCTGCACACGTACACACACACGAGGTACAGAGGTGTTTATATGGGTCTGTCTCAGAAACCGGGTGCTGTGGGGGTTCCCCACTAAATATACTCACAGTCAATAAACTATATGGTTTTGAATGGTGATGTTGGTTTTAATTTGAAATAAAACAATGAAAGAAATGATACAGATAAAACTAAATCTTTGATGTGAATACTCTATTCAGAATTTGGCAAGAATGCTGCAAATTTGTGGAAAAATGGCGGCTTGATCTGGGACATGATAAACGGTCGACTACATCGCATTCCCTTAAAAAGGTTGTAGTCCACTGAAAAGTCTACAGTTATCACTAATTGTATTTTAAGTTGTAACTTTATCCACCTAAGGATTGGTGCGCTCACAGAATAATCATAACCGTAATAAAACATCATGCAAAATATTTGATCACCGTCGTAACTCCATTTTCCGCAAACCCAAAACCAATACGATCGTGTGTTTTGATCTAAACGGAAAGCCTCAGGGTCAAGGTCACGACCTCACCAAAAGTAGGAACTTAAAATCACGACGCCGTATAAACATTTAGTTATAAATCTGCGATTTTGTTTTTTAAAACGAAAGCTGAAAGTTAGGTATAGAATATGTTTCTTACAGAATATGTTACGATGGTAGCTGGTCTTGTATGAATTTCTGAGCTATAAAATGAGTTGTGGTCTATTTTTTACCATAGCGTATTATTTGTGTGCGGGGAAGGACACACATTAACAATTTGCATATGTAGAACGGAATTTTCCACTCCAACAGTTAGAAGTTGATCGTGCTTCCATTTGCGGTCTCTCTGTTACGCGGGTGATCTGTTCGGACGTTATCACTGAAAAGGTGAGTTTTGACAGTTTTATTTTGTTTTAGTCTTGCAGTATAAGGCAATAGAATGTTTCTTTTTCATCTTACTTTCATATTTCGTAGTGTTTGTGTGTTTTTGGCCAATATTTTGCAACCATGGTCAATTTACATCGAACTTTTGAGAGAATCTACGGCCAGTCATTTTGCCACGATGATGGATTTGAACATTTGGTCATAATGGGCCACATTATCAGCTTAGTTCTAGGCATTTCATATTGAATAACTTTATTTGACATTAATATTTGATGACCATCGGGCCTAGCCGTGAAGAACTGATATTATTTATGAGGAATTAGAGAATTTAAAATTTTTCACACTTTCGTAATACGGAAACGGCCACATGTAATCGTTTATTATGATAGTGAGCTTTTAAACCATAAAATGGGAACAAGAATTATTTTATTACAATAAGGTGGCTGACCGTTTCACTTCCTTTCAGAAGCAATAATAATAACAGACAGAGCTGAGAAAAGCTGACGTGATTTGTGAGAAATAATGGAATTAATGATTTTATCTCAAGTTCATAACGAAGTGGTCAGCTGTCGGAGATCGTGCTTCCTTATTACAAGAGTGAACTTGTAACCATAAAGAGTGAATGAGAATAATTTTTTTAAAATATGTCGCTAACTGTTTCAGTTCCTCACAGAAATGATAATAATCACACGGTTAGCTGAGAAGAATTGATATTAATTGTGAGCAACTGTGGAATTAACGATTTTATCTTATGTTCGTAACACGGAAGTGGTCGGCTGTCTGTGCCTCCTTGTATTTAAAGCCCCTCTTTCACAGATTATAGGTGAAATTGATTGAAATTTCATATCAAGGAAAAATCACATTTATTCTATATCTCAGTAGTTATTTGTATGTAATTGATCAGGATGAGAAAATGGATCGTTTTGACGGTATGCATTATTGAAAGGGTCATTTTTAACAGCATCACTGATACTGCTTATATTTCACTGTCATTTTGCAAACTGTCCTATTTCGCCATATCAAATACCCAAAATGTATCATATTATTCATATTTAAGTGAATAATCAATTCAGTCATCATAACTTGGCATTTTTAACCCAAGCAATCAAAAAGAGGAAATTTATTCAATATTTTCACTCATCTGTGAAGGAGGGGCTTTAATTCTTCATGATGTAGTTTATATGTAAATCAATTTTACAACTAGATAGAACTCGACGCCAACAGCGTCGATGGGGACGCCTCCGCCTGGTACACTACACGCCTTATTAAGTTGTGATTTGGGGATGGACATTTGACCTCACAGGAATCTTGACCTGTGACCTTTTAACCTTAAAATCTAATCAGTTCATGTTTGTCCCAAAGCACACAAATGGTGAAAGTTTGGGGAAATTCCTTTCATTAGCCTTTGAGATATCATGTTCACAATGTTTCGGGACGCACGCATGCACGGACAGACGGACAACCCAAAAACATAATGTCTCCTGCACCTAATGGTGATGATACACGGGGTAACTTTTTGGGCAATGTTGCTGGCAACGGGCAACTAGGTGAGCCACAGGGCAACTTTTCAGGGCAACTAACAACGGGCAACAACAGTTAGCAACGGCAGTTTACAGTTAGCTAAAAAAAAAAAAAAAATCGATGTCTTAATTTTTGCTGTGACCATTTAATCAAGCTGTCTGTTGTTTTTTAGAGCTTTGGTGAGGTAAATTCCTCCATATAGAATATTAAAATAACAACTTACCGGCGTAAAAACAGATGAGGAGTCTCTCCATCTCTTCACTCCACTGACACTGAGCGGCCGCCATATTTGTTTGAAATTTCTGATCCGAACCTCACCGGAGGTCACATGACTCGATACTCACGTTCTGATTGGCTTATCTCAAAAAGTTGCCAGAGATTATCAAAACCATTCAGAAAGAAACAATGTTGCCCAATCTCAATAGAAAAGAGTCAAAACGCAATTGCCCAGCAACATTGCTCAGCAACATTGCCCAAAAAGTTGCCCCGTGTATCATCACCATTACAGTGGCGGAGGCATAAAAACATCTGAATCGGGGGCGTCGTGGCTCAGGTGGATAGGGCGCCATACCATAAATCCGGGGACCCGGATTCGATTCTGACCCAAGGTCATTTCCCGGTCCCTCCCCGTCTCTCTCTCCCGCTCATTTCCTGTCTCTACACTGTCCTATTCAATAAAGGTGGAAAAAGCCCCCCCCAAAAAAAAAAATCTAAAAAAAAAACCACATTTGAATCATAATCAAAATATAATTTAAGTCATGAGAATGATTACATTTTAATGCAGTGTGTAAATCTGTAACTTGTTCAGATGTGATATAAAAGTACTGATATCTTCACTGTAAAAAGAAACCAGTAAAGAAAAACCGTGTTTCCATGTTACATTAGTGATGAAAAAAGCAAATAATTCAATAAAATCAGTGGGATATTGTGTGACAGTTTCAATAGTATATTACTATTATGTAATAGTGTATTAATATTATGTTATACTATTAGTGTATTACTATTATGCTAACTGATAATTTAGTACAAAATAAGGGGTGTATCTACATAACATCCTGCAGGCACAACAAAGTAAATAATAAAATGTATGATAACTGATGAACATTCGAAACTAAGGAGTAAACTTTAAAAATAATGATAACAAATATCTTTGTTTTTCTGTCCAATAATTGCATTTAAAGAAACAAATATGTACAGAAAAAGATATTCCTTGGTTATTAAAGAGAGTTTTTAAATGCATACATGTTTCCATGTTGCGCGAGTCAACCTCAGAACATCGTTAAAATTTTCCACAGTGGAGGCCAGATAAAGGGAGATGCTATCTTTATTCTTATTAAACATGACAAAAGAAACATTGACTGTTAAGTAAATGCAAAAAAAATAGTAAAATTAGAAAATGTATTTTTTGACCATAATGTCCCAAATGAGAGAGCAGTTTCTGAGACGGACATACATGTGAAATAAGCATCTGGCGGGAAGATGACGCTGTTGTGTGTGCATGCGTGTATATACCCTGCGCTCTCTGGATGGAGAGTGAGTTTGGACCAGCTCCATGTTCTTGCAGGCCAGTAAGCGATTCCGCACCTTATACACACTCCGGTACACTTCAGCCAACAGTTTACACGGCTGATACCTAACACACCATCACAGGTATACAGTACAGTCAGTTCTGGAGGCTAATAACTATAATAGTTATCACTCAGGGTGCGTGCATGTTTAAAACAGACATGTATACAGGTACTTTCAGACCTATAAATCCATTTATTGATTCTGAATCAGTGAAATTGATTCTTTTGATTCATTTGTTGCTTGGTGTGGTTTCACGCCGCACATCATGAACCCAAAAAGCACTAAAATGTTCCGCATGTGGGGCTGAAAACAAACAAACACTCATACAAACTCATCTGTTGGTTTGAAATGCAAACTCGAACAGTGTAAAACAAAGTTAGGGAAGAAAAAAAAAAAAAAAAAACTTTACCATGTGTGTAGAAAATCACCCAAGCACAAGAGAACATGGAACTGCTGCTAACTAAATTATGACAATTATAAAATAAAGTTTATAACACTGTGTCGTTTATTTTCTTAAAATGTGCCATTTCTACAGAACTTTAGCTCTGAGATTGGGTTTAGTTTAGCAGCTTGCAAAAAAAAAAAAAAACTTAAATGCTGCAACCCAAAAAACACACAGCATGTCTGACGTCCTGTAGTGAGTTGATTCAGAGTCACTGCAAGTGAGTTAGAAGTGGATCAAGACCACCTTGCTCAGGGGTTCTCAGACCAGAGTGTGAATGCTAAACACACTAAACACTGTGTGAAAGCATCCTTAGAGTTAGTGTTGAGAGAAGTGTGTGTGTGTTACCTGCCCCCTCCGCAGGCATGGCCCAGCAGCCCTGTGTGTTTCAGCAGTGTCGCCAGAACAAAGCGTGAGACGGTGTCTAACAAAGCCTCGTTACTCAGCATCGCACTGTCCCAGTCTAAACACAACAAAGCAGAGTTCTCTCTTTTACAAATCATTATTTTTTAATAGCTTCAAAATGATGAGGCTGATTGTGTGCATGTGTGTGTTTTACCCTTGCTGATGGCATAGTCCAGCATGTTGGTCCACAGACTGTGTGTGGGCTCTTTAGTGGATCCGAGGGCCAGGTCCACTAACACGGCCATGTCAGCTCGCAGTGCGCAGTCGAACGGCTTCTTCTCCTCGTTCCCACACAGAGCCACCTCCAGAAGAGCACCAATACAGGAGTCTTGAACACACACACAAAATATAATAGCATCCATAAATTCACACAACGTGAAGTTCCTAATCTGAATAATCTGGCGTGGAGTGATTAATATTCAGTGTCTGTCTTGTGTGTGCGTGTTTACCTAGCTGTGGTATGTCTGTCTCCAGGCCATTGCTGAACAGCGGGGTTTTTAACCAGTACGCCGTGTGCTCTTCCTCCAGCGAAGGGGCGGAGCCTTGCAGCATTCCCCCCAGGCATCGCCCAATCAGCAAAGCCACCGTGCGCTCCAGATCCATGAGCCACACCCACGACTGCGCAGGACCGGACACACACCCCGGCTCTGCTAGCTCTGAGATTCCTGCCACAGTCACAAAGACTCAACTAAGTGCTTGAGAGTACTCTCATTACACACTACATTAAATAAATCAGTTTTAAAATAGGCATAAAGTTAGATTTTTTAAAAATATATATTTATTTTACCCTGAACTGGCCATTGCAGCTCCTGGTCCTCTAACGGCACGGCGGCTGGCAGGAGTCTGTTGAGGCGGTCTAACGGAGGCAGGAGGTCTAAAAGGAAACTCAGCAGTGGACGAGCCACCCACACGGGCAACAACAGCAACGATGTCATGATCTGACACAGCATGCTCCCTGCCGCAGACACGTACATCACATCTACAACACACACACACACACACACACACACACACACACCAGAGTGTTTATTAAAAAAAAAAGACATGCATCTGTTTTATGTTCCTAACTTGAACTAATTATACTGTCTGACAAATCAAAACTATGAGTAATTTCAAATAGATTTTAGAAAAACAAGATGGTAACATGACTCTCACACACAAATATTTACAAAAGGTCTTCAGTTTGAACCTCACTGTCCCAGGGATAAACAAATGGGACGTTTGTTTGCAAGTGTGTAAAACTGCGTACAATTGTGAGTGCATGCACACGCACCTCGTAGCTTCTCACGCACGCTGCCATTTCCAGAACTTTCCTTTAGAAGCATGGCTGAGCGAGTGAAAATATCTGTGGCGTGAGGCAGCAAAAGCTGCAGGTGTTTATGGAGAAGGGCCACACTGCTGGAGTCCTGCACACACACACGCAGTTACGCAATCACTATGCTTTCCCTTTGAGTGTATCTTGCACTCTCACGTTTTTTTTTTTGTGTGTGTGTGTACCTCTGTGACAGGGTTCATGTGGCAGAAGGCCAGCAGTTGTTTCTGTAGAGAGCAGAGGAGCTCGTGAAGGTGAGCGGGCTGACTGTTATCAGATGAAGATGTTCCCTGTAAATGCTTATCACTGTTCTTCTCCAACTCCCCAAACGCCTGATCCTGTAAACACACACACACACACATATCATGGACTCAGCAGATGTAGTAAGTGTGTGTAAAACTGCACCTGATGTTCTGCACTCACCGTGTAGAAGCCCAGGTTCCTGAGGAGAGTCTTCATGAGGATCTCGGCGAGGTGTGTGTCGGGGTGTGTGTCCGGTGTGTGCGTGGGGTCTGAGGACAGTGTGAGGGATTCGGAGACCTCCGGAGGAGAACTGTAGCCCAGCAGAGATGCCACATGGGTGTGGTCCTGGAGGCTGGTTAGAATGATGTCCAGCTGCATCCTCTGTGAACAGAGACGCACGTTAACACCCACACGCAGAGAGAGAGAGAGAGAGAGAGAGAGAGAGAGAGAGAGAGCACTTCACCTGTCCTTTAGAGAGGCTCTCCCAGCGGTCAGGTCCTTGAGGAAGGAGTGAGTGCAGAAGCTCCATTCTTTCCCTCAGAGGTGGCAGCAACATGGTGGCACCTACAGATAGAGTCTCAATGACCGCCTGAAAAAAAACACACACACAAAATTAGTAAAAACATGAAGGCACCAAAATCTATCAAAACGGAAATGTAGAAACAAACACCCACACACCTCCTGAATCTCATCAGGTACTGATGCATCCATCAATCTAAACAACAGATTGCGAAGAGGCCGAGCCTGTCTTCCTAGGATACTAGTGGCCACGCCCCCTGCCAGCGCCAGAGCCAGATGGTTGGATAAGAGCTTCAGGCACAGCTTCAGGAAGTTATGGTGCTCTCTGTGGTACAAACAAAAGAAAAGATAAGAAGAATGATCCCTAGGGCTTGGAGATATGAAGATATAACATTGTTATGATGAATTAGATCACAGTATATTTTCCTGAGATATCACAGATACTGTCTGTAATTTTTACAAGGATTACGTAACAAGCTGCGTTTTTCATCTTATTAACTTCAGAGAGAGGGAAAAAAAAAAGAGGTTGGTAAGGGAACAACCATTTATACCTACTATAACCTAAGTGACAACAGGAACTAACAGAACTTGTTTTACAGAACATTAAATGTAACTATAAAGAGGTAAAAAGTATGACGCGTTCTTTAATAAATAAATAAAAAATGTAATTCTTAGCAAATTGCTGTGGTGTAAGAGGAATAAAACACTTCAGGACATGCTGTTATAGGAAAAAAAATAACACTGCTTCATCAAGCCACCCCATCACTCAGTACTTTACTACTTATTAACAGAGTGGAAGACTTGATGTACTTGGAGGAAGGGAAGGGCAGCGGCGGGACTTTGTTATTGATGCCATCACAATATCTCTCCAGGAACGAACGCAGATGAGCAAAAGTGCTCTCCTCCAGATCCACGCAGTACGGCCGGTGCCATGCCACCACTTGCCTACACAAACAAACGAGCAATTCTATTACTAACACAACATAATATTAAGCATTAGAATATATATCAGTAGAGTTGCAACTAACAATTATTTTGATAATTGATTAAACTGTTAATTGTTTCATCAATTAATTAATTTGCTGTATTTTTAAAAACACTAAATACAAAAATACGTATTTAAAAATAATTTTTCATAATTTTAAATCAATTAACAGGGTCATTACCTCCACCAAGCAGGTTATGTTTTCGGTAGCGTTGGTTTGTCTGTTAGCAACATTACGGAAAAAGTTATGAACAGATCGCTCTGAAATTTTTTCCAGAGGTGTGACTGGGCACAAGTAACAATCCGTTAAATTTTGGCGGTGATCCGGATCACCATCTGGATCCCGGATTCTTTTAAAGAATTCTTGGCGGAGGTCTGCGCTCTCCGAGTGCTTTTCTAGTTGTACATCTTTTAACAGAGGTGGGGACTTGAGACTTGGGGACTTGGACTTGAGTCAGTTTTCATGACTTGTGACTTGACAAAACATGAAAATACTTGAGACTTGACTCGGAAGTTTAAGACTCGGGACTTGACTTGACTTGACACACGATGACTTTAGTGACTTGAATGTTATTTCCATCGTGTTTTTATTGTGAAAATAAAATGTAATATGCACATACCGTAAAATACCAAATAATAGCCCGGGCTATTATTTGTCTCAATCACGTAAGAGACCTGGCGCGTATTAGAGACTAGGCGGCTATTTGGAACAGGCGATTAATTCCTTCTTCACAAACACCTTCCCCAAAATCTACCTCAAAACGGGGAAAAAATCATTCTCAGATAGGCCTACTTTTAACCAGTATAACTTACAGTTTGTTTAGAGTTAGATTACAGATAGCACGGTGCTGACTTCAGGGAATTTTGAAGACGCAGAATGCATCTTCGCATGGCACAGTCGGGGTGAATAAAGGATAAATCACACACCTTTTCCTGTTAATGACTAGTTAAGTGCATGCTTTACAAAATAATCAAGAAACCACACCACTGTCTGTGCGCAGCACTGTGATTTAATTACTCTGCAAAGTTATGGTCACTTGCGATCACCCTCACCCATGCAGCCTCCACCCTTTGCGCTTCGCGATGTCTGTCAATCTGAAATTGCATGGAGGGCGCAACGTTGAAGCAACATAATTAGGGTGCGAAGTGTCAAACCAAAGGGTTTTTTCTTATGCTGAAAAATAAGTGACCTGCAGTGGCTACATACTGTCATCTTGCATTCTCACGTTTCTCTCCAAGACGTCTCCCTATTTGGCGGATATGAGCCTATTCGCCGAGTGAGTTGGTACGGTGGCTCGACCCCGTAGAAAACTTAAAGTTCGGATGAAAGTTAGTTGAATAGGTTACTGACTTGTAGGCCTACATGTTGCCTGCCTGACGCGTGCTTCTGCCCAACTTGCACGACAGATTACTTGTTGAAAAGGCCCCTTGGATTAGATTGGCCGCGAGCAGACTGAAATGCATGTTAGAACGCTCTCACCTTTTTTGTAAAGCGTCTTCCAGATCCGAATGGGTAAGGGCAAGTGAAATGGTATAAGGTCTTTAATAAAACTCAGTGTGTGCTTTGACGCATGCATTCGGCAATTTAGGTCGTTTAACAGAAGCAGCAGTCCAACCTTGGAAACCCGCAGTCCTCAATGTCACCACACATGCTGGCTTTCGTTGGGTATACCCAAAGGGGTATTCCTCATTCGATGACGTAAGTGATATCCCACACACCCATGTCAAACGTAATTGGCTAAGACATCTGTCAAAAGTTACGGAGTTGCATTCCTCAAGAAATATTACGGTAGACCAAGATTATAACATTGAAATGGCATGTTTATTATCACGTAACAAAATGTTGTAAACAGTATTATAGAAATAATTTCATTTTGCATTCATTCATTCATTCATTCATTCATATTGTTTCGGTAGAAAACTATGCAATGCAAAATCGTTTAAACACCAGAAAACCAGAAAAGTGCTGGGCCTCAAGATTCTAGATAGAACGTTCGGACGCTTTTTTTTTTTTTTTAGACCCCGGCGAGTATTCGGAACCGGCCTTTATTTGTCACAACACACGCGTACACCCGGCCGTTAAAGGGAACTCGGCGGTTAATTGGAACTCGGCTATTATTTGGTATTTTACGGTACTTCAGTAATTTTGATTGCACTGCCGTTGCGTTGTCACCGCCCTGTCCATCAGGCACGCTCTCTGCGTGGGCTATATACCGGCACGCCCCATGCCACGATGTGTTCACAGATTTCACATCATATCATCATGTCAGCCATCCCAAGAGTAATCACTTTCGGCTTCAAGGGCTACTTGAACGACGAACGGCGCAGTGCAAGATTTGCAACGTGACGATTTCTGGCAGCCAGACCACGACCTCCAATTTCGTCCGACATTTGAAGATCCATTCTGCCCAGTAAGTTTATTAATGTGTTGTTATTTGGTGATAGCAGCTAAACTCCTCGTTAGCCAATGTTAGCCACGAGAGTGAGCGGTAGGAGGATTTTAGCCGTTGCGGATGTAGCTAGGGATTCAGTTTATTATTGTGAAATTCTTATGTGAATGCTGGTAAGCAATGTAGTTACGTCAAGTTTAATGATATTGTATATCAGTAGTAGTAAGTTGATTGTGCACTTTGCAGTCGTGATGCTGAATAACAAGCAGCTTCCTACCCTGTTGTTCTGTTTCAGGGTTAAGCTAATGGTCAGCTTGTGAACATGTACACGTTCATGAGCAGTACAAATTCGTGCAAGTGTGTTCGTGTACATTAGACAGACTGTCCATAGGGCAGAGGCAGGGGAGTTTATCATAGCCGTTTGAAATAGCAGTGCAGCAACCTGCACATTTTTTTCGTCACACTACCCAATCAAAAAAGAAAAGAAAACTCCGTCCCACTGCCTGTCATGCACTATTGAAAAAAGCGCCACGATTTGGATTCCCCGGCATGCCACTCGCTGTTTGAATACAGGCTAGCAGCAATACTGAACTCTGCAAAACAGGCTGACTGTGCGCGGGAGTCTCGGTTCCCGCTGTAACACAGTGTTATGAAAATAAATTGTGCAGTCATCCAAACCATGAATTTACATTTAGTATATCCGGCTACCAGGCCGCCAAAACAATGATTTGAATGACTACAATTTAGAGAGCACAACTCTGTACCTGAACAGGTGCATTGGATATTTCCCAGTGAGGTAATTTAAAAAGTCTCTGGGTAATTGTTCAAGGAAAGATGAATCCCGCGCACTGTCCTTTCCGTATTGTTCCCGAAACGTTGCACTTGTGGTAAGGAGGACAGCGCGTTAGCCACGACCGAAACGTTGTGAGCAAAGTTCCTGTGGAAAGGAATGCGCGGGATGCATATTTCATTTAACATTTATTTTCGTAACAATCTATTATAGCGGGAACCAAGACTCCCGCGCCAAAGTCGTTCTATATGTCCCCGCTCCGCACAGGCTGAGGCAGCCTCGGAGAGGGAGAGAGCGCTTTTGCACACACCTCTGTAGCTTGTCATATGGGGTAAGATGATGTCACTTTTGCACGGGCGAACAGGTCTTCTTTTTGAGACCTAAATTATGTCTGACACATTTCTCTATCCTTTGTATTTTTTTTTTTACTGGCGCAAACATAGTCACTTCAGGTTTCCCCACGTGTATCTTATTAATAATAATCATCTCATCTGACGTGATTAGAGATTGGAGGAGCTCATGCCCCTGTTAACCCAAGGTGTCGTCCTACCCTCTTTTAACTACGCACATAACAGAATGCCAATTCTCTGTTTATTTTTCTTGTTGGCTGATGACAATGTGAGAAACTTAGTTGGCTTTCAATCTTGCAATCAATTTTGCCATCAATAAATAACTGTGACATTATTACTGTTTTGTTTTATGTATTTTACAGAACAAGTATTTAAAATGCAAATATTTAACAGGTTGGGCACATGTGCCAGGGATGTTTACTGACATTTACTTATGTATTGCCTTTTCAATGTATTAAATTCATATTCTGCTGCTAAAATTACGCCAATACGCCTAAGGTGACTTGATTTGGACTTGACATAGCCTGTGACTTGACTTGCCCAAGACAAAAAAAGACTTGGGACTTGAAGGTTAAGACTTGAGACTTGCACATGTGTGACTTGGTCCCATCTCTGTCTTTTAATGCTCATCACTTTTTTCTTTTTCTTAATCACGACAATTTTTGGCAAAAAAAAAAAATCTTAGCTGTATTTAAAGCCAAAATAATAAAATATTAACAAAATAAATATCAGCTGTGTTTCCATAACCATAACTCTCTGATGCTAAATTCATTTTGCTTGCTGTGTGCATGCATGTGAGAAGCAATTCACTTTCATTGTGTGGAACCAACTCTGATGTTTTGTGTCTGACTCTTAGTTTTCAGCACCTGGAATTAGCGAATCAACTCTTTTTAGGATCAACATCAATATGCCCCGAGAGCAGGACAGAGACTTGAAGACTTGCCATACAAGATATATTGTGTACACCAGGAATATATAATAATTTATCACTACTAAATTGGATAAATAGTTTAACTCCTTACAAGCTACCTGACTCAGATAGCTTCACTAATTGCTGCATGACACGAGTTGTGTTTTGAAGTCAGAAAACATTCAAGTTGTAGACGAATCATATTACTCATGTTAGACCATGTTCCTTGTCGATCCATCAAGTTGTCAGCGATGCGAATGCTGCTAACCTGTCTCGGGGAAGGGCGGTCCAGGCCAGGCTGTGGGAGGTGCCTGCAGAAATCTGCTGAATGGCCACTCCATCTAAACCAATCACCTTCTTGGGTTTGGTGATGGGACCGGTTGAGTTGCCTTGACCACACTGACCCATCGAGTTATTTCCCCAGGCGTAAACTTCATTATCTACAAAATGAAATAAGAGCAACAAGAAGAAGAATCAGAACGCATTCAGGGCGAGTCAGAAATATCCATCAAAACAGAGAAATTATATAAATTGTAAATTTATAAAGGATTCAAAAGTGAAGAGAATCCAGTACTACATCGTAATAGAACTGAAGCTATTTGAATTTGTGGAACAGATCTTTTCAAAACAATAATTAAATGTCATTTGGGCACTAATTTGTGTCTAGATATGGTGCAACACTGATTTCTTTTGCAGATAGCACCGCTACTTCCTGTGCTCAAATCCCACCCATATCAGAATTAAACACAAAATCTAATGATGTTCAGATTTTGTGCTGCAATTCATTTAAAATTCAATTTGAGCAACAACAGGATCATTTTGAGACCCGAATGAGAGCCACAGACCAATCAGAAGTCTTGTTATTCAGTCTCTGGTCCAATCAAATCCTCAAATCGGTGTAGCACCAATCACCATGGCAACGAAAAACACAGCTGGACGGTTCTCAAACTCAAGAATGTCGATACTTGACACAGAGAAGCTGAAGGGACATGGCATCCCTTGTGAATATATGGTGACTTTAATGATCTTTATAAAAAAGTTATACCAGGAATGTACTGCAAAATTGAAGGCTGTGCTGAAATAAATATTATATATAATGGGAGAGTGAAGAAAAAAAAATTCTGGTGGTGTGCAAAATGGCTGAGACCCCAGAGTTTGGCTTAATATAACAACAAACAGTCACGCTCACTCTGATGCACTTTCTGAACTCCCTTTTCATCACCTTAAGGCTGAGTCAGCGCGTTTCTCATCTCGTCTCTGCATTTACTGCACCCACACGATGCATCATCGTCCCGCACCATGTGTGCTAAGCTGAGAATAAATCATGCTGTTACGAGGTGTGTGTGGTATTTTACCATGTGACAAAGCCAGGCAATGACTGTCTCCTATAGAGATATCTACAACACGGGTGGTGGCCAATTCCTCGATCAGTTTAGGTCTGAGAGCGGTGGCTTCGGAGGATCCGCAGCCCAGACATGCACCACAACCCCACGCGTACACCTGGGAAACAAGTACACCACACACTGTCATACACTCGACTAACAAAAACATGATGATGCACTTCTCTAATGTTCCACATTCGTACCTGTCCCGTAGAGGTGAGGGCCAGAGAAGACTGGCTTCCGGCGCACACTTTACGGATGAACATCCCCTGCAGAGCCTCCACCACTTTGGGTTTGTACACGCGGTTGGTGTCACCGTGACCGAGCTTACCTGTCCGAGAGAACCCAGAGACACAATCACACAAAACACCACCACAACACACTGTTCGAGATATCATAGCTACCCTGACTATCTTTTTTTATAACTCAAACCAGAGGTTACGACCCCACATGAGGTCACATGATTTACACATGGGTTTGTGTGAGAAACTCACAATCTACTTTTTTATGAAGAACATCGCTCTAAAGATGAAGATGGATTTTGTACGCTACTAATCTGACAGGGTCCTGAGAGTCACAGTCGAATAAGCCAGGTTTAATATCCTGTAGTTAAAGAAAGCTAAAACTAGCAGCGGAAACATTTTCATTAACTGAAATAAAAAACAACAGTAAAATTAGCTTAGTTTTCGTTTTGTTTTCCCCTCAAGACATTAACGTATTAGTTCCAGAAGGGGGTTGTAATGTAATGCCAGCTGCCTTAACACTCCATAGAAGAAGGTTCTTGCCTTGCTATACTTGAAAAACTGAAACTAACCGTGTCCGAAATCGCTCCCTACTCACTATATAGGGCACTATATAGTGAGGACGCCATTTTGTAGTGCTGTCCGAAACGATAGTGAGGATTATTTACACCCTATATAGTGTGCTCAAAGTATCTCACAATGCATCACAAAAAGTAGTGTACAACCGATGATCACTACCCAAGCAATATATCCCATCATGCATTGCAGTCGTGCTGAAAGAAATCAAATTAAAAGTCTCAAATGTGATTTAATAAAAGGCAGCGGCGAAGAAGAAAGGATTCAGCCTTGATTTAAAAGAACTGAAAGATGCAGGGACTTTGTATTGATTAATGTAGGAAATGCGTTCAGTATAATATGGATTTATCACAAAAATACACGCATGTATTTATTATTTTGAAACCCACCAGCCGACTGATCTGGCATGTTTTAATTGTGCGACAGTAATGACGTAAATACCAGCGCGACGGACTAGTGTCCGAAAGCGTTTTTTCATTTTACCAATGAGCTCACTGTATAGTCCTCTATATCAGGGGTTTTCAAAGTGTGGGAGAGTCAGCCCCCCCCCCTCAGAGAGCAAATAAACAACAGCGCCCCCCCTTACAATTTTTGTTGTTGCGATATTTAATGTTCCATTCGTATTTTAAAAAAATGGTTGTTGTACACAATTTTTTTCTTTTACACATTTTAAACATATGAGCTTTTTTAAAACCTCTTTTTTACACATTTTAAACATGTGCTTTTTTTAAGACCTCTTTTTTTTTTTACACATTTTAAACATCTGTGCTTTTTAAAACATCTTTTTTTTTTACATATTTTAAACATCTGTGCTTTTTTAAAACATCTTTTTTACACATTTCAAACATCTGTGCTTTTTTAAAACATCTTTTTTTTTTACACATTTAAAACATCTTGTTTTACACATTTTAAACATCTCATAGCACCGTTAGCTAGCACCTCTTGGCAGACAACACACTGTGGCAGTGGAGCATCTTCACATCCAGTCCATGAAAATCCAAATTTTAAATAATCGTGGTCATACTTCCTTCTTTTTTTGCTTGGCCCAGACTGTCTCCGCACTCATTGTAGCTTTAGGTACTAAAAATCGATCCATTTTGTCTCTGGCAAAGGCTAGCTGAAGTTCGCTAAATGTCCGTGTGGCAGCGGGGGCGTGGTCAAGCGCCGGTCTGTGACAGGAGGGCGGAGTCAGGGAAGGTAAGTGGCAGAATCACTTCACCTGAGAGCAATTAACCTGTGTTTGTGTGTCTTCCCAGTGACCGCGCCCTATATGAGGAGGGAGAGTGAGAGCGGAGGTGGCTCATCCCTGAACCAGACGCCGGTTGTGTGTGTGTCTGTTGAATGAATGAATTATTGTTTAAACTGAAAAGTCTAGCAATAAACACTATTTTGGAAACTGATCCCTGTCCTGCCGTCCTCTGTGCTCCACCCACACATAGGGAGTCCTACAGTCCGCAATAGTAACTTATTCTGGTTTATTTTTCCTCACGTTGCGCCCCCCCCGAAGAACTCTGGCGCCCCCTAGAGGAGGCGCGCCCCACACTTTGAAAAGCCCTGCTCTATATAATAATTCCCTACATAGTGAGTACGGAGTCGTGAACGAGTGAGCGATTTTGGACACAGAGTATACACTAAAACTAGTCAATTTCACAAAAAATAAAATAAATGAAATTCGCTTCCTGCATTAAGGAAGAGTTACCACACATTTCAGAAGCTGGATGTGATGGCGTTAATGAGATGCATTCTTTCGTGTCAAAAATACACGCACTCACTTTTCCTGCTAGACTGGAAAATCAATACAAGGATTTTTTTAATTTGGTTTTTAGTCCTGTGATAAAACATTGACATGTTACAGTACAGTAGTCCTAAATGAAATACTACACCTGGAATTAAAAAAGTAAGCTGGTCAAGGCTTGTGGTCACAGAAAAGTCCTTTTGTTAGTAAACCTAGGAATCGCAGAAATGTCTTCAAGTTATGATTTTTTTTATTTTAGTTATATTATATTGTCTTCACAGCTGTAGAGTGTAGCAAATACAGACGCCGGGTGACACATATGACTCACCGTTGTCTCCGCCTCCGAAGGACCAAACAGTGCGTCCGTCTTTCGACAGCGCGATAGTGTGAGAACTGCCGCAGGACACCTCGCCTACATTACTGATGTCTTTCACGAGCATGGGGATGTTACGGCTGTTGCTATCGCCGTGGCCTAAAAACAACACACACAACACACTCATTCACATTTAGCTCTATAACTCAAGTGTAAACACAAATTCAGTTAACAAACAAAGATAAAAACATGTAAACATACCCAGTCTTCCAAAGTCACCTTCTCCCCAGGTGTACAGCTCCCCATCCTCACTAACCGCTGCACTGTGCCTGTAGCCGGCCGACACAGACACCACCACCTACACACACCAGAATAAAGGACAATAATAAGGTGTTTTCACTCTCATTAATTATGCAATTAAGATTTTTGACTGAAAAAGTAAAAAACCTTCACAAACGCATGAAACTTGAAGACACAGCCTCTTATGGAGTACATACAAGAGTAAGGTGATGCGAGTATACTGTACGCAGTGCTCAGTACCTTTCCCTGCAGGGGTCCCTGTATGAGTTTGGGGTATTTTTGTGTGGAGCTGTTGCCGTGTCCCAGTTTGCCGTAGTCTCCGTCGCCCCAGCTGAACACTTCCCCTTCACTCGTGAACGCCAGCGTGTGACCGTCCGAGCCCTTGGACGAGGAAACCTTTTTGATGGCACGGTGAGGTTCGAAGGTCAGCTTCTTCAGCGTGGACTGGTTGTTGGAGTCACCCAGACCCAGGCGGCCGTAGCTTCCTTTTCCACAAGCCCGAACAGAACCGTCAGAGGCGATGACGAACGTGCAATATTGACCAGCTTCGATCTGGAATTACATAATAAACACAACCAAAGCTCATTGGTTCGGCTTTAAATACAGGAATGATTCAGCTTTACACCACAGCGATGCTCGTTTCCGGATTCTGCTCGGTTGGAAGGTTTGTGATTATCGCATCGTCATTGTTCACAAGACATTAATATATCGATTTCTTACCGTTTGTGCGTCACTGAAGCTGGCCGCGAGTTTGGGTTGAAGGATTTTCTCCTGCGTTCCCTCCACAAGCTGGTGGCTGCTGTTACTGCCCCACACGTACACCTCACACGTCTCAGACACCATGGCCGCCTCACCTGTCTGGATGCTGTCTGGACTCGCACACGTCCTCGAATAATCCGATGCCATGCGGCAGACCTGTAACGTCACCGTCAGTAACATGAGTAGCATGCTATAGATGCACAATGGTGTAACATAGGGAAAAAAATTAAAAATTCAGGTTTTGATTTTATGTACTGAAATAACTATTAGGCACAATTTTTACAATATCTATATAAATTAGTTGTTTTTACCCATTTTAACCTTGAAATCAGCATTTTAATGATTACCCATAATGCATTGTTTATCGCGCTAAAACAAGCAAAAACATCATAAGACAGTGGAAATACTACCTTTACTACCTTCACGTTGCGTCTTTCTCGATCGCACGTGCCTAGAAGCGTACCTTCTAGAACATTCCTGGGTGGTCACGGACTGTCACGTAGCCTAGTTCGGTTGTGAAACTCGCTAGGATGGAGTATTTTCGCCAGTTTAGTGGCAAACTTTTGCGCCGCAGTTTCTCTATTCTCGAAATTTGTAACCTGAAACCCTACAAGAAATGTTTCATAATGTTTGGGATTTTGAAAAATGCTTCTAGCAAGTTTATTTCGCTGTAATTTTCCGTGAAACTTGGTATAAATCATCCTTAAGTGATGAGCGTGACATTGTTATTTTGGTCTGGGTCACGGAGTTAGTTGGAAGCGGGAGAAATGAGAGTTTCTCAACTACAGCAGCACTTCTCACCATAGATGGCTGGCGTGTTTCACAGCGTTTGGGATTTACTAAATCGACTAAATCTCTAGATCTACTGAAGCTACGAGGATATAAATCACCAGGATTCTAATTTACTGGGTGAGAAGTATTATGTATATTTTTTTGAAAGGTTTATTCGCGCTACAAGTCCATGAAAGTTGGAATTGTTCATGAAGGGGTTAGTTAGATTTTGGTAGCGTGACGCGCACAACAAGCAAAAGAAAAAACAAATTTTCTTCCGAATTTCCTTGCTTTATTAAAATTATTTTTTGATACATTAAAAGACTCTGTTTATAATATTTAAGCGATTTTTTTATTATAGAGAATATTTGATCAAAACTTTCAAAACAGCATTCAAAGTGATTTTTCACGGGTGTAAATGTTACGCGTGACGTCCATAATTACGTTAAATTTTAAGAACTAAAATTCTGTTAAAAATTCTAGATTTGTGCTATCATTCTGGGGTTTTGCTGAATAATACTTTAGGGAGTTCTCTTACAATGCTGAAAATTCAATGAGTTTTGGTGAAATTCTAGAAAAGTTATTTACATTTTAATGCACCTGATAGCGATTGTGCTCACAAAGCGTGCTACTCATAACAGTATGAACGAAGAAAGTATTTAAATATTCTGAATTATTCCAAAAACAACTTCATTTTTACCTCTTCAAAGAGGCAGAGTGCTGCTTCATACAGAGAGCACAGATCATCTGGAGTCCGTGTCGGCTCTCTCCACTGGCTCCTGTCTGCCGATGAACCCTGAATGTAAATATTAAAAAAAAACCACACACACACACAGTTATCTGAAATTTCTTCAAACACTACTACTCTTGTTGGAAGATGTTTAAATATCTCCCAAACATGTAACTGTAATGAAAACAGGATACTGTGTGCCAAATACAAGACCATCTAAATTCCTGGGCATTTTGGTTTTGTTTTCTTAAACTATTGTTTCTAAAGAACATCTTCCTGTCTCCAAACCAAGACAATTCTTCTACCAATAATAAAAGAAATAAAAATAAAAAGTGCAGCTTAATAACTCCCAGGGATCACATTAACGCAGAAATCATGCATTTTTACACACAAAAATGCATGTGTAGGATTTTAATGCAATTCTTCCTGATTGCTTTGGCAAATCTGTTAGATTATGTTGTTTAACAAACAAAGCAAAAGTGAGCAGAACGAAAAGGTCACAATATCGTGGTTGCTTTCACGTGACATCATCGTAACTGCAGGGTTGTTTATGCGGCCATGTTGCCTGGTGAGCTTTGTGTTTGCCAGCAACCAGCACAAGTGTACGCAAGTGATTATAAGCCCAATTCAGTAAACATCTACAGATAAACTTGTAGAAGTTCCATCTAAAAGAACAATGCCAAAGACCTGTAGTGCTTTTGGGTGTAATAACAGACATGGAGATGAGCCTGATTTAACTTTTCACCGTTTCCCAGCGAACCCAAAAAGACGAAAAAAATGGCAAGCTATAGTTAAACAGAAAGACCGGATGATAAGTACATTCCCATGTGCGTGGAGAACATTTTATATTCAGTTAGTGTGAAAGCTCTGTGCAACGTTAAAATATAGATCTGGATGTAGGCTTTGGATGTCTCATCTCATCATCTCTAGCCGCTTTATCCTTCTACAGGGTCGCAAGCAAGCTGGAGCCTATCCCAGCTGACTACGGGCGAAAGGCGGGGTACACCCTGGACAAGTCGCCAGGTCATCACAGGGCTGACACATAGACACAGACAACCATTCACACTCACATTCACACCTACGCTCAATTTAGAGTCACCAGTTAACCTAACCTGCATGTCTTTGGACTGTGGGGGAAACCGGAGCACCCGGAGGAAACCCACACGGACACGGGGAGAACATGCAAACTCCACACAGAAAGGCCCTCGCTGGCCCCGGGGCTCGAACCCGGACCTTCTTGCTGTGAGGTGACAGCGCTAACCACTACACCACCGTGCCGCCCCGGCTTTGGATGTGATATATTTTATTAGACCTAATGCTTGGCTCGACTAGCAGCATGTTTGTTATGTACTGATAATGTAGACTTGGCTAAACACCATAAAATATTCTAGATCTCAGCCCTGGCTTGTTTATTCCTATTAGAAGTGTTCCTTTAGAAGAAGAAGAAACCTTTATTTGTCACATGCACACTTCAAGCACAGTGAAATTCATCCTCTGCATTTAACCCATCTGAAGCAGTGAACACACGCACACATTCAGAGCAGTGGGCAGCCACACCAGAGCGCCCGGGGAGCAGTCAGGGGTTCGGTACCTCGCTCAAGGGCACCTCAGCCCAAGGCCGCCCCACGTCAACCTAACCTGCACGTCTTTGGACTGTGGGGGAAACCGGAGCACCCGGAGGAAACCCACGCAGACACGGGAAGAACATGCAAACTCTGCACAGAAAAGCCCTCGCCAGCCACGGGGCTCGAACCCAGAACCTTCTTGCTGTGAGGCGATCGTGCTAACCACTACACCACCGTGCCGCCCCACACCACCCTTTGATCTTACCTGTCATAATAAAGTATTTTCCTTTATCAGGAATCTCCTACAACATTCCCACACAAAATCTGCATCGGAATATTGATAGGAATCTGTACTTTTGTAAGCCTTTAGCATCTTCAGTGTATTTAGAAATCCGAAACACTAAATAGTTCAGTAGTTATACTGAATCCCAAATACTAAATAGTTCGTAGTGTCCCAAATCCGGTAGCTGGTTTGCTGAACACTTTTCAAGTGGATCAAATAATATATGGGGGTAAATTAAAAAGAAGCAGCATTTTTTTTTTTTTTTTTTTTGTCACATGTAAACTCAAGCACAGTGAAATTCCTCCTCTGCATTTAATCCATCTGAAGCAGTGAACACACACACACAGACACACACACACACAGAGAGAGAGACACAGACAGAGAAGTGTGCAGAATAAATAATAAACATATTTGTGGGTAAATTATATGGATCTGTGATGCCTGCATGTTTCAGCTTTTGGATGTAATGCGATCTGCTGGTATAAAATACATTTTAATAGTTTCAGAGAGCGTGTACTGACTGCAGTCATCTCGATTTTCATTATTAACTGTCGCAGCTGTTTTGGTTTGCCCGGTGGGCGGATTCTGTGTGATAAACAAAAATCTGTGACGTCAATGAAAGTCCTCCATATTCTATTCCAGGTTAACCACTCACAAAGAATGACCGAAAACCCTTTAACTCCGTGGATTGTAAGTGGAAAAAAAGTGGCAAGATCGTGGCTGCACACTGCTACTGTATGGCTATACACACACCCCTCTGGCTTTTTTATTATTATTATTATTATTATTAATATTTACATTTGGGACTCACAAAAAATGCCAGGGACCCCAATTTGGCCAGTCATGTGGGTCCCGGGACCCACAATGAAAAATCCTAACGCCATCCCTGATTGCAGAAACAGGCTTATCTTGGCAGAGCATCTGCATAATTTTTTTTCTAAAATGTGTTCATGTCATATTTATAAAAACAGATAATAGAAACACAAAAGTATTCTGCACGACTCTAACAAACACCTTTATTAAACTGATTCTGTTAGACCCATTTTTCCTGACAGAAAAATGTAATCATCATTTTGTTCATTAAGCGAATATAAATGTGATCATTTTGTGTTTTGTTCATTTTACTGAGACTCTGAGAGGCGTGAAGGACGTACCAGCGATCGTCTCATCTGCATGAGGATGTTCATGAAGCAGTCGTATCCCATCAGGCCTTCCTGGTTCTGCGCGAGGCTGCTGACTCCGGCCGAGGCAGCCAGTGCCATCTCCACCCACTCCAGCAGATAACGCAGCGATCCTCTCTGCGCCGCTAAACCCAGGAGGAGCTCACAGGCCAGTCTCCGCCCCACCACGTCCGCCCCGGACTGGCAGGCAATCACACCCTTCAGGAAGGCGGTGACCTGCACCAGACAGTCTAAGCCCATGGGCGGGATCTTGCTCTCGTTGGCTAGTGACAGTGGAGGCAGCGATCCCACTACCTCAATCGCCGTGGTGATGACATCGTTGCAGAGACTGAGACCGGGGGCGGCGGTGGGCAGGGCCCAGCTCTGACGCAGCAGCGCAAACAGTAAGCTCAGACCGGTGCGTACGCCCATTTCAATTAGCGCATCTGTACTCGATCGTGGCCGCTCGCTTGCCGCCTGCAGCTCAGAGGAGCTCAGCGCGCTCTCGCCTGAGTGCTGCTGCTGCTTCGCCTTGCCCTTGTCGTGGTATTTACTGGAGAGAGCGTAAAAGACACGCTGTAGAACCAGAAGACGTTTGCGCAGCGCGCTCGCGAATGGAGAGTCCGAACACACGGTTTTGGCCAAAGCCAGCTGACTGGCCAGCAGTGCGTCCAGATAGTGCTCCTGTTCATCACATGACAGACATTCACGCTCAAAATCAGGCAGCTGGGGACCTTTGAGACACAGAACCTGCTGAGGAAGCAGCACCACCTCTTTATTAGCCAGGAGCTTGGAGTAGAGCAGAGCCACGCCCTCTCGCGTTGAGATGGACTCGCTGTCCTCTGAAATCCATGAGCTGTTCAGATGCTCCAACCATTTCAGCTTCACCGGCGGAATCATCGCAGCCATGGTGCTGCCTCATTCATACACACACTGTCTCACCTAAAGGGGAAAGAAAAAAAAAAAACACTCAAGTTACAAATCTCACATCAGGCTAATGTGTTTTATTCCTCTTATACTTGACAGTTACTCAATTTTATCCATTTGTACATCATATTTTACTCCCTAATATTTTCTCAAATCAGCCCTAAAACATTTGCGATGATTTAACGGATCAGACATGGAGGACGACTCATATCTGCCCTGATATCAGCCTGGATTCCTGGATTTCAAGTTTGTCTGTCTGAGCCATTGGTTTATTTTATGCCATGGATGTGGGCGGTGTTTACAGACACGACACAGGCGCGAGAACAGAAAAGAACTTGTCCGAAAAAAATACCATCAAATCCCTGATGTTTTTCACACCTTAAAAAAAAGCTCCATCAGAATTTAGTAGAATATCGGGAAAAATAAGTGTGACTACAAAACTTCTGAAGATAAAACTTATCAACAAGAGTAATATTGAAGCTTTGGGGAGTTTTTTGTTTGTTTTTTTTAAAAACACACACACGGAATGACAATGTACACGTTTTGTCCGGTGAGTCACAGGCTACATTCAGATCAGAGGTTTAACCAAATATGAGCGTTTTATTTAGAATAAACAGAGACAAATACAGAGGAGAACAGGAGACACATTACTCCTGGTTTTCTATTAAAGGTTGACAGGGTGTGTGGTTGAGAGGAGAGGTGTGTATCAGGACTGAGAGCTGCAACAAAACAACAACAAGTCATTAATATACATTAAAAAACTGAATGCGCAGTGTGTGAGTGAGATTCAAACATCTCCAGAGGAGAACGGACTGATGTAGCTGTGGTGGAAGAACCATCAGAGCCAGGATTCACACACCGTGAATTCTGCCACAGCTGACGCGGTCCAGAGTTGACTTAAAAAACACACACACTTCCTGTTTAGGTCACACCCAGTTCTGCTTTTAAACCAAAACAGAGATAGCGTGGTCACGCTACACAACTTGGTGTGTACCGTTACAAAACTACTAATGAGCAAACAACTGGTAAGTCTCTTCTGCTCAACACGGTGCACAGCTGAGTGCAAAAGTTTGTGTACCCTTCCCTTCACTTTAAAACTCTTGATTTGGTTCCTGGGTTTCACACAAACACGTTCTGCCATTATTACAGACAAAACAAAGGGTTAAACAAACAGAGCAGGACGCGGCACTGACAGAGGAATAAAAACTGATTAAAATATCAGTTCAAAATTTAAATAATAATTTAAAACAATTTTCTCATCCTCTAAAGAGGTTAATATTGTAAACTTGTACCCGAGTTGCTATTTTAATTAAAAGTAATCCTAAAAAAAAAAAAAGCCCATAGCACATTGTAATAAATAATTTCCTGCTTAACATTAACAGCTGAATAAACAGGTCACGTGACTCCTAAGAACGATAAATAAATTAGTTCATCAATAATTCTATCTTCTTACGACATCCGTTATTGACATATTAGCATGTAAAGACACTGTAAATGCAAAGTCAGCCAAAATGTATTTAAAATAATAATAATAATAATAATAATAGTAAAAATAAATGACGAAGCTAATTTATTTAACTGACGTTAGTGGAACTCTTGCTAGCATGTTAGCGAGGCAGTCTGTTAGGGTTAGCGAGATAAAGTTAGCCGTGAAATTAACAAATATAACCAGTGCAGGTAGTGTTTTAAACTGTTCAGTTGGTCACCGAGTTGTGTTTTGATAAACATGTTGTTGTTGTTTATTCCTACTGTATCTGACAAACAGCTGATGCTAATTCCAGTCAAAGCTCGGTAGCTTGCTAACTTATTAGCCAAACGAAAGGATATTTAGCATGCTAGCTAGCTCAGGTGTTTCAGCACAGTTTTTACCTCAGCTCAGCTCAAATCATTACAGCCTTTAAACCGCAGTTTAGTTATTTGCTAAAAGTGTCTGGGTTTAAAGTTGGAGCCTGTGAAGGCCTTCAGTCCCCGGTGAAGCTTACCACAAACTGTCAGGAAGCTCTCCTGGGCACAAACAACTAAAGGGCAATTCATACTGACACACAGGCGCAAAATAAAAACTATTTATATTAAAAAATAACTGTCAGTGATACAAAGAACAAAATTAATTCTTGTATAGATTTTTTTTTTTAAAGAAGAAGAAATGTAAAGAGAAAGAGTCCGCATTCATTCCACACCCTCCGTTCTACCCTGAGAGCAGGGTTGCCAGATCTGAGCTACGAAACCCACCCCTGGTGGTTCTCACCCATGTCTAAATATGAATAAAGTTGAACAAACACGTCTATGATGGATCATTCTAGATTTAAAGAGAACAGAGCTTTTAAAGGAAAGTTTGAACTTGATGTTTTTGACTGGATTTATCATTTGACTTCTGTAAACTATGAAAGTAGTTGAAGAAACTCTGACTAGTGTTCAAGTCCATCCATCCGTTATCTCTAGCCCCTTATCCTGTCCTACAGGGTCGCAGGCGGACTGGATCCTATCCCAGCTGACTCTGGGTGAGAGGCGGGGTACACCCTGGACAAGTCGCCAGGTCATCGCAGGGCTGACACATATACCCCTTTTCCACCAAATCAGTTCCGGGGCTGGTTCGGGGCCGGTGCTGGTTCACAACTCGTTCAACTTGCGAGCCAGCTGAGAACCAGTTTGCTTTTCCATAGCTCAGGGTGCTAAGGGGAGCCACGTCATTACTTCACTGTATATGTCAGTTACGTCACTGCGTTTGCATAAACCTTGGCGCGAACATCGAAGCAACAACAACACGGAGAAGAAGAAGCAGCAGCAGCAACAACAACAACAATAATGGATGACTTCGCGTTGTACAGCTGCTGCTTCTGGCTTTACGGTGCTTCATTGGGATCAGAAAACGGCAGATCCAATATGTTTGTGTTGATCAACAGGTTTTGAGTGGACAGCGATTACGTTCTAGGAGACAGGTAATAACCTAATAACGTTTTGACTCTTACTTACACTGAATGTGAGATGGTTATGTTAGCCTTTGTTATGTTGGCTTTGGCGGTCTTGCTATTGTTGTTGGTCTTAACAACTCCACCCCTGCTGACGTAAGCGGTTCTTTCCTCTGGCCCAGCAGAGAGTTGGTGCTAGCCTGGAACCGTTTTTTCTGGCCCCAGAACCAGTTCTTTGTCAGTGGAAACAGAAAACCCGGTTCCAAACTAAGCACTGGCCCCGAACCAGCCCTGGAACTGATTTGGTGGAAAAGGGGCAATAGAGACACACAACCATTCACACTCACACCTATGGACAATTTAGAGGAGCTAGTTAACCTAACTGCATGTCTTTGGACTGTAGGAGGAAACCCACACAGACACAGGGAGAACATGCAAACTCCTCACAGAAAGGCCCACAGAAAGTTTGTTTATCAGATGTTAAACAAACACAAGCAATAATTTATTTTTATTATTATATTATCCTCTTCATCCCGTGTGGGACATAAAGCTGTGAGTTTCCTCCACTGGGGCCTGTTCTGTGCTAAGGACAAGCAATAATCCTTCCTCCAAACTACGATGAAAAGCCGAACTGAAGCTTCACGTCAGAATTTTATTGCTGGCAGGATTAACTTCGACAAGAAATCAGTATATGGCTGCAGGCAATACAATTTCTGATCCTTAACTATAAAAACTGATAAATTACTGTTATTGGTGTCTTAGAAGACAAAATTATGATCAAACTTAGTTCAATTCAATGATGGAGGTAAAATACCTGAAGATAGGGCTAAACCACTGGGAGCTAAACCACCGTAACTCATCCCACTTCAAAACATTCAGCTGAAATCCTGAAATCCTTAAATCAGGGTCTCAGAGCTTTTTGTTCCTCTCAGTTAGTGCTCAACATAGTACTGGTGCATCTCAAAGTATTAGAAAATCATGAAAAAGTTAGTTTTTCTGTAATTTAATTCAAAAAGGTAAACTTTCATATATTCTATATTCATTACACATAAAGTGAAATATTTCAAGCCTTTTTTGTTTTAATTTGATGATTATGGCTTATAGCTCATGAAAATCAGAAATCCAATATCTCAAATTATTAGAATATTTCATTTTGAGTTTGAGTAAAACAGTATAAATGCCATGTATCTCTCGGTTTAGTTCAGTTCAACAGCGCAGTCCATGGGGAAGCTGTGGCTGAATGGTTAAAGAACTGGACTGTTACTCAGTGGTCCAAAGTCCTCTTTTCAGTAAATTTTGCATTTCATTTGGAAATCAAGGTCCTAACGTGTGGAGGAAGAGTAGAGAGGCACCGAATCCAAGAGGTTTGAAGTCCAGTATGATGTTTCCGCAGTCTGTGATGATTTGGGGTGCCATGTCATCTACTGGTGTTAGTCCTCTGTGTTTTATCAAATCCACTGAGCAACAGTCCAGTTCTTTCTCTCCTTAGCCCAGGTGAAATGCTTCTGATGTTGTCTCTGGTTCAGGAGTGGCTTGATATTAGGAATGTGACAGTTGTTGCCCCTTTCCTGAAGACGTCTGTATGTGGTGATACAAAATAACTGTATCAGATCAGCAATTAGAATGTTTTACTCCCCTTAGAGAAATTGATCTACTTTCATTAATCTCTGCATCAAAATCACCAGCTTAATAGAATTGAGGAATGTGTGAAGGACATTAGACACTGGATGCTTATTAACTTCCTTCTGCTTAACTCTGACAAGACTGAAGTATTTGTACTCGGACCACATGCAGCTAGAAGTAAGTTTTCTGATTCCACAGTAACTCTGGATGGCCTTTCTGTTTCTTCACGTGCAGCAGTAAAAGACCTCGGAGTGATTATTGACCCCAGTCTTTCATTTGAAACTCACATTGATAACATTACCCGGATAGCTTTCTTTCATCTCAGAAATATTGCTAAGATAAGAAATTTAATGTCACTACATGACGCGGAAAAACTAGTTCATGCTTTCGTTACCTCCAGGTTGGATTATTGTAATGCCTTACTGTCTGGATGTTCCAATAAGTGCATAAACAAGCTCCAGTTAGTTCAAAATGCAGCAGCAAGAGTCCTTACTAGAACTAGAAAATATGACCCCATCACCCCTGTCTTATCCACACTGCATTGGCTCCCAATCAAATTTCGTATTGATTATAAAATACTACTATTGACCTTCAAAGCACTAAATGGTCTCGCACCACAGTACCTGAGTGAACTTCTGCTCCTCTATGACCCACCACGCCTACTTAGATCAAAAGATGCAGGCTATCTGCTGGTACCTCGTATAGTGAAGGCTACATCAGGGGGCGGAGCCTTTTCTTACAAAGCCCCACAGTTATGGAACAGCCTTCCCAGTAATGTTCGGGAATCAGACACAGTCTCAGCGTTTAAGTCTCGGCTGAAAACATATCTGCTTAGTCAAGCTTTGTGTTAATGGTGTTGAGGTAAAGGTGTAGATCTGGAGGATCCTCAGACAGAGTGGTTTGGTAAACTGGGATGTATGGATGCTGTCAGTCCCCACTCGCTTGCTCACTCGAGTTTGTTGATGGTGTAGTGGCTGCTGCTTTATTAGGGCAGACCTCACAACCTGTGCCCCCCCATACACACACTCTCTGTTTGTCTCTCTGAGTTGCATGTCAATCCTGGGATCGAGATGCTGAACCTCTTCTGCTCCTCGGACCTGCCTGATCCATCCTGGTGCCCTGTGTCTGGTTGGAGTCTCAGCACATCGCTCCTGTGGAGGACGGCCCCATGTGGACAGTTGAAAGTCACACTTGGAGGACGCTCTGGACTCTTACAGTAATGCTTTTATGGCTGAGGACTACAGTGGACTTGCTAACTTTAGGACTGCAGTTGTCACGAACAGTTTTGCACTCAAGTTTCCATCAATGAAGAGTTTATAACATCCACGAAACTGACTTCATGTTAAAACTGTTAATGTTATAGTCATGCTGTCTGTTGTTGCCCAAATGAGGATGGGTTCCCTTTTGAGTCTGGTTCCTCTCGAGGTTTCTTCCTCATGTTGTCTGAGGGAGTTTTTCCTTGCCACCGTCGCCACAGGATTCATCACTGGGGATAGATTAGGGATAAAATTAGCTCATGTTAAGGTGATTGTGGTTGCGTGGACTGAACTAGACCGAGAGATGTACAGTATTTATACTGTTTTACTCAAGCTCAGAATCAAATATTCTAATATTTTGAGATACTAGATTTCTGATTTTCATGAGCTATAAGCCATAATCATCAAAATTAAAACAAAAAGGCTTGAAATATTTCACTTTACGTGTAATGAATATAGAATATATTAAAGTTTACCTTTTTGAATTAAATTATGAAAAAAAAAACATTTTTTATGATATTCTAATATTTTTGAGTTACACTAGTATACCTAGAATAAAAAGTTTCAGATTTTAACTTTTATAGTTCCTGGAAAAAAAAAAACAATGAACATTTATTTTGATGTTTGGCTCATCCTGTATTCTTCTTGTATTCATCAATTCAAAGCTCTCCAGAATGTACTCACCTCCCAGGGGTGTGTCTTGCACTACAGGAGCAGTTTGTTAGCAGTAAACACGGTTCAGTGGTGTGTTTTTGGCTGCACATCTTCACACGCTACTCCCTTTTGTAAATGAGAATAAAATGCTCACAGTTTATTCGTATGGAAGTGGGTGGAGTTTGTGTGATACTGGTGTTTTTTTGGACTTGAAGCTTTTTGATGTTGGAATGATGGAGAACATGAGAAGAAAAGAAACCTTTATTTTAAGAAGAAACCTTTATTTGTCACATGCACACTTCAAGCACAGTGAAATTCATCCTCTGCATTTAACCCATCTGAAGCAGTGAACACACACACACACACACACACACTCAGAGCAGTGGGCAGCAACACTACAGCGCCCGGGGAGCAGTCAGGGGTTCGGTACCTCGCTCAAGGGCACTTCAGCCCTAGGCCGCCCCATGTCAACCTAACTGCATGTCTTTGGACTGTGGAGGAAACCGGAGCACCCAGAGGAAACCCACGCAGACACAAGGAGAACATGCAAACTCCACACAGAAAGGCCCTCGCCGGCCGCTGGGTTCGAACCAAGAACCTTCGTGCTGTGAGGTGACCGTGCTCACCACTACACCACCCTGTCTCCATCAGTAAGAGTCAGTGATATCATTTTGTTTCCCACTCAGATGTCGTTCACTGACAACCCTGTGACTCTAGGTTACCGTCGGCAACGCCGATGCTTGACCTCGTTTCAAACGCATACGCTAAAAACACATGGCTAGGACCAAAGTCATCCTGTCAAAGTGAAACTGAACTGAAAACACTCTCATTATAAACTCTACTGTTCTTCATATTTAGCTGGATCACTCTCAGGTGTGTTGAGATTATTGTGTAAATCAGTCAAGCATGCTGTCACTCTGACTTCCTTTCTAAAAAAGAAATATGTCAACATATTTTCACACTCATTACACAACACATTAAACAAAACAAGAAGGAAAAAAACATTAAGGTGAGTGTAAGGGATGAAACAAAATTCCATCATTCACTGGTCAGAAATACAGTGGCAAAACTTAACCAATAAAGTGTGTATAATGGGGTGATGGTGAGACTAATTTATATGTAATTAATATTTAAATGCGAACTGCATTACAGTAATAAAAAAGAAACATGGTGTTCTCTGAGGAAAACAAAAAGGTATATCAGTCCAGTTCATTCACATAATGTAAGAGCTTTATATGAAAGTATGTTCCTTTACACACTCATCCAGAAGGGTAATTTTGCACAAGGCCATCTGTCTACAGCAGAAAAAATTAAATAACAAAACGCGTCTGGAAAAATCCCAAGGGAGTCTGGGGCCAAATTCGTTACCTGACGTTACCTGCGGAAGTGCCAGCAGGCTGCGAGAGCTTGCACAGTTTCAGTGCACAGCCTGTGTAGACCAAGTTTAGCAGCTAGCAATTTTGCATTGAAATATGGAATTGTCACCTGAGCGCAATGTTACTTCACCTTTGGATGAAGAATATAATGAGATGTCAGAATTATTTCTTACTCTGGCAACAGTCAACTTGTGAATCCCCGATTTTCTTGGGCTTTTTCTCGGCTCTGATGGTTCTCGGCTTCCGGGTGTGCCTGGCACCGAGCGCTCCCATTTCTCTCTCATTGCAAAATGTGACAGATATTTGACCAAAGTTTAATATAAAATAGGAGAATTACATTGATCTTGCTCCTGAATTTACCCGTGATATGCACTTTAAGCCAGTCAAAATATACTGTATAAATATAGCTTTAGGAGTGCGCCCTCTGCTGGACATCCAGGTGTATGAGATGTACAATTCTGTACAGAGGGAATATTATGGATATGGCAACCCTGATTTCTGCCTTCCTTTCTGTGCCCATCCCCTCATTGCAGTGTGTGTGTGTGTGTGCGCGCTTGCTTATCAGGAAAAAGCCATGGCATGCAGGAGCCCCACACTGCACCCGCAAATGGACAAAAAAAACCCTCAGCAAGCTGAAATTCGCTCATAAACCCTGATTAGTGCAACACAACAATAAACACTATAGTCATAGTTATATTTTAACGTTTTATATATAGTTTCACTGTATAACACATTTATTATATTGTTATATATAATTAATATATTACAAATTTGGTGCATACGGTGCTTGAAAGTTTGTGAACCCTTTAGAATTTTCTATATTTCTGCATAAATATGACCTAAAGCATCATCAGATTTTCACACAAGCCCTAAAAGTAGATAAAGAGAACCCAGTTAAACAAATGAGACAAAAATATTATACTTGGTCATTTATTTATTGAGGGAAATGATCCAATATTACATATCTGTGAGTGGCAAAAGTATGTGAACCTCTAGGATTAGCAGTTAATTTGAAGGTGAAATTAGAGTTTTCAATCAATAGGATGACAATCAGATTGTGAGTGGGCACCCTGTTTTATTTAAAGAACAGGGCTCTATCAAAGTCTGATCTTCACAACACATGTTTGTGGAAGTGTATCATGGCACGAACAAAGGAGATTTCTGAGGACCTCAGAAAAAGCATTGTTGATGCTCATCAGGCTGGAAAAGGTTACAAAACCATCTCTAAAGAGTTTGGACTCCACCAATCCACAGTCAGACAGATTGTGTACAAATGGAGGAAATTCAAGACCATTGTTACCCTCCCCAGGAGTGGTCAACCAACAAAGATCACTCCAAGAGCAAGGCGTGTAATAGTCGGCGAGGTCACAAAGGATCCCAGGGTAAATTCTAAGCAACTGAAGGCCTCTCTCACATTGGCTAATGTTCATGAGTCCCACCATCAGGAGAACACTGAACAACAATGGTGTGCATGGCAGGGTTGCAAGGAGAAAGCCGCTGCTCTCCAAAAAGAACATTGCTGCTCATCTGCAGTTTGCTAAAGATCACGTGGACAAGCCAGAAGGCTATTGGAAAAATGTTTTGTGGATGGATGAGACCAAAATAGAACTTTTTGGCTTAAATGAGAAGCGTTATGTTTGGAGAAAGGAAAACGCTGCATTCCAGCATAAGAACCTTATCCCATCTGTGAAACATGGTGGTGGTAGTATCATGGTTTGGGCCTGTTTTGCTGCATCTGGGCCAGGACGGCTTGCCATCATTGATGGAACAATGAATTCTGAATTATACCAGCGAATTCTAAAGGAAAATGTCAGGACATCTGTCCATGAACTGAATCTCAAGAGAAGGTGGGTCATGCAGCAAGACAACGACCCTAAGCACACAAGTCGTTCTACCAAAGAATGGTTAAAGAAGAATAAAGTGAATGTTTTGGAATGGCCAAGTCAAAGTCCTGACCTTAATCCAATTGAAATGTTGTGGAAGGATCTGAAGCGAGCAGTTCATGTGAGGAAACCCACCAACATCCCAGAGTTGAAGCTGTTCTGTACGGAGGAACGGGCTAAAATTCCTCCAAGCCGGTGTGCAGGACTGATCAACAGTTACCGCAAACGTTTCGTTGCAGTTATTGCTGCACAAGGGGGTCACACCAGATACTGAAAGCAAAGGTTCACATACTTTTGCCACTCACAGATATGTAATATTGGATCATTTTCCTCAATAAATAAATGACCAAGTATAATATTTTTGTCTCATTTGTTTAACTGGGTTCTCTTTATCTACTTTTAGGACTTGTGTGAAAATCCGATGATGTTTTAGGTCATATTTATGCAGAAATATAGAAAATTCTAAAGGGTTCACAAACTTTCAAGCACCACTGTACAGTATTATTGCAATATGATATTTTAGCCATATCATCTGACCTGACTGCAAACCTGCTCACTCATGCAATATCCAATCAGCCAGTGAACACATAAAGTCATGTAGCGACACATCAAGAGCTTCAGTTAATGTTCGACTTGGACAGCTGAAGATCCTTAAAACACCAGGTGACGTTTGTCTGACCTTCAGCTGTCCAGCTTCAGTGTCCACTGTAGCCTCAGGTTCTTGTTTTTGGCTGACAGGAGAGGAATCCGATCTGCCTCAAGGTTTGTAATGCTTTCTGAGATGCTTTTCTGCTCGCTGTGGTTGTACTGACTGGTTATTTGAGTTACCGTAGCCTTCCCATTAGCCTGGACCAGTCTGGTCATTCTTCTCTTCCTCTGACCCTCTCTCATCAATGAGATATTCCCATCTGCAGGATTATTTTTTTTTTGTGATACTTTGAGACTGTTGTGAGTAAAAATCCCAGCAGGAGATCATGGAGCAAAATCATGGATCAGGAGCAATATTTATTGCACAGTTATGTACTGGCAGGTGAGGAGAAGTCTTTCTGCTCTGCATTGTGGTGTTTATAATCATTCAAAATGTCCAAGTAAAACAAAACAAACAAACAAACAAAAAAAAACCAAAACAGTCCTCGAAAAAAATCTCCCAGTCTTACTTGCCCAATGGGCGAGCAGCACCCAAAACATACTCGCCTGAAAAACAATTCCACATGCCCAGAGCTTTATTTTATTTTGGAGAGGACAGAATGCAGTTGTTGTTGTTTTTTTAAAAGGTGAAGCAGTATCATCATAAATCCACAAAACCATAACACCAATATATGCAGACACATTCAGAAAGAAAGAAGTTCTAGTAGCAGAGGAATAAATAATTTAGGCTACATTAAGCTGTAGAGTTTTGAATGAATATAATAATAATAATAATAATAATAATAATGCTGGAGCTTTGTTTCTGTTATCAAAGGAACCCAGTCCTGTGCAAAATGTCATCATGGAACCAGAGTGTAGAAATGAACCTTCAGTTCAAGAGAGTTCTACACAAACACACTGAATTTTACAACAGCATGTGAAAGGGAAATAAATCGACTCAGGCAGGAAAAACTAGTTTGGATAAAATTGTTATTGTCCGTTACACACTGATCAACCTGCGTGACTCAGCTGTGCCTTTGAATCGAGAATTAATGAAAAGGGAACTGAACATTAACCATTTATTGAAATTATTCTTACAAGGCTGATTATAGTTACTGTATGACTATGGCTACAACTGGAATGTGCTGATTCTGTTCGTGTTTGTAATTATTGTACCGACCATCTCATCTCATCTCATCATCTCTAGCCGCTTTATCCTTCTACAGGGTCGCAGGCAAGCTGGAGCCTATCCCAGCTGACTACGGGTGAAAGGCGGGGTTCACCCTGGACAAGTCGCCAGGTCATCACAGGGCTGACACATAGACACAGACAACCATTCACACTCACATTCACACCTACGGTCAATTTAGAGTCACCAGTTAACCTAACCTGCATGTCTTTGGACTGTGGGGGAAACCGGAGCACCCGGAGGAAACCCACGCGGACACGGGGAGAACATGCAAACTCCACACAGAAAGGCCCTCGCCGGCCCCGGGGCTCGAACCCGGGGCTCGAACCCAGGACCTTCTTGCTGTGAGGCGACAGCGCTAACCACTACACCACCGTGCCGCCCTGTACCGACCACTATTAGATTAAATTAAAATTAAATCTTACAATATTGTTTGAAAGTCTAGAGCAAGATATTTTGTTATTTTACAAATAATAACACTTCAGATATTGTTTTAACAATAATAAGCATCACTGTATAAATGACAGAGTGCAGATAGCTGTGTAACTACATGTCCTTGGGGTTGCTGAGATATGGAGGGGTGGGAATAAGATCTAGCCCACAGTTCAAGTCAAAGCCCTTTGAGAGTAAATGCTTTGGCTTTCGCAACATTCTGTTCCCCAAAGCTGATGTCAGGGAAAAAGTCTTTACACAAAGAAGGTTTTCTTGCTTCTGTAGTTTTTAAAACTGTTCTTCTGTATCAGGAATTTTCAGTAAAAAGAAGGTATATTCCAACATGTAGCTAATGCTAACGCTAGACCACAAATCTGCACCCTCACTCCAGTCGTTTTGAGGAATTTTGTACAGATCAGAACTGCTAATAAATTCTAATTTCCGTGTATATCTATCCTGCACTTCTTCCTAATATTGTCCAAGTAATCCAGTAGTAGAACTTTTTTAGCTGTAGTTTTCTTCGAACAACAGCAACAGACGCCGGACATCTCCGGTCGGCTTCAGTATGTGAACAGCCAATCAGCGGGTCCCGTATGTGTGTACAATTTTTATGTTACAATTTACAACCAATGGGAGACACCCTTTGTCGGCTGTCCACCAATCACAGGCTCCCGTGCCACAATGGCGGTATGTTGGTAAATATTTAGAAAATAAAAATATCATGAAATATATGAAACCATCAAAAACAATTAAAAAATCGTAATATATATATACACAGGTTAGACGTAAGGAACATTATTCAGTGATATCATTTATTATTAACGCTAATCGTGATATAAAAGTTCCAAGTTTGACACCTGCCCACTTCAACTGCGCTGCTGGCACACGATGTCCTTGACTCTCGTCGCCCTTAGCCAATCGGTATAATCGGGTGGACCCCTCTGAGCCGAGCTTTTCCAGTACACTCGAACACGCATACTTCGATGAATTATAACAAAAAACAAGGAAATTTGAATGATTTCCTCAAAATATTTTTGTACTTTTATACTGTATATTGTCGTGTTGATGAATAAAACTTTTTAATGCATTTCCCATGAAATGAGACGAGCTACTTTAGACTGGTTCCATGCTCTCTTAGCGCCTGTGTGCCTGTTGCTTAGGTTGCCAACACTAATTTTTGTCGTCTGCTCGGATGATTACCATTAAAGTTTTACTCGTCCTTGCACAGACTTTAGTCGTCTGGGACGATCAGACATGAGGTTTTTCGAGCATTGCAAGAAGTTTTTATAGACCTGCACTCGATTCAAAAACCTGAGGTTTGCAAACTTTCAGCAGCCAAAGACCTATTTAGTTGTTAATAATAATAATAATAATAATAATAATAATCATCTAAGTATTCCCTTGATGTACAGTGGTGCTTGAAAGTTTGTGAACCCTTTAGAATTTTCTATATTTCTGCATAAATATGACCTAAAACGTCATCAGATTTTCACACAAGTCCTAAAAGTAGATAAAGAGAACCCAGTTAAACAAATGAGACAAAAATATTATACTTGGTCATTTATTTATTGAGGAAAATGATCCAATATTACATATCTGGGAGTGGCAAAAGTATGTGAACCTCTAGGATTAGCAGTTAATTTGAAGGTGAAATTAGAGTCAGGTGTTTTCAATCAGTGGGATGACAATCAGGTGTGAGTGGGCACCCTGTTTTATTTAAAGAACAGGGATCTATCAAAGTCTGATCTTCACAACACATGTTTGTGGACGTGTATCATGGCACGAACAAAGGAGATTTCTGAGGACCTCAGAAAAAGCCTTGTTGATGCTCATCAGGCTGGAAAAGGTTACAAAACCATCTCTAAAAAGTTTGGACTCCACCAATCCACAGTCAGACAGATTGTGTACAAATGGAAGAAATTCAAGACCATTGTTACCCTCGCCAGGAGTGGTCAACCAACAAAGATCACTCCAAGAGCAAGGCGTGTAATAGTCGGCGAGGTCACAGAGGACCCCAGGGTAACTTCTAAGCAACTGAAGGCCTCTCTCACATTGGCTAATGTTAATGTTCATGAGTCCACCATCAGGAGAACACTGAACAACAATGGTGTGCATGGCAGGGTTGCAAGGAGAAAGCCACTGCTCTCCAAAAAGAACATTGCTGCTCGTCTGCAGTTTGCTAAAGATCACGTGGACAAGCCAGAAGGCTATTGGAAAAATGTTCTGTGGACAGATGAGACCAAAATAGAACTCTTTGGTTTAAATGAGAAGCGTTATGTTTGGAGAAAGGAAAACACTGCATTCCATCATAAGAACCTTATCCCATCTGTGAAACATGGTGGTGGTAGTATCATGGTTTGGGCCTGTTTTGCTGCATATGGGCCAGGACGGCTTGCCATCATTGATGGAACAATGAATTCTGAATTATACCAGCGAATTCTAAAGGAAAATGTCAGGACATCTGTCCATGAACTGAATCTCAAGAGAAGGTGGGTCATGCAGCAAGACAACGACCCTAAGCACACAAGTCGTTCTACCAAAGAATGGTTAAAGAAGAATAAAATTAATGTTTTGGAATGGCCAAATCAAAGTCCTGACCTTAATCCAATCGAAATGTTGTGGAAGGACCTGAAGTGAGCAGTTCATGTGAGGAAACCCACCAACATCCCAGAGTTGAAGCTGTTCTGTACGGAGGAACGGGCTAAAATTCCTCCAAGCCGGTGTGCAGGACTGATCAACAGTTACCGCAAACGTTTAGTTGCAGTTATTGCTGCACAAGGGGGTCACACCAGATACTGAAAGCAAAGGTTCACATACTTTTGCCACTCACAGATATGTAATACTGGATCATTTTCCTCAATAAATAAATGACCAAGTATAATATTTTTGTCTCATTTGTTTAACTGGGTTCTCTTTATCTACTTTTAGGACTCGTGTGAAAATCTGATGATGTTTTCGGTCATATTTATGCAGAAATATAGAACATTCTAAAGGGTTCACAAACTTTCAAGCACCACTGTAGATTATTATAAATCTGTATGATTTCAGATGTTACCTAATTTATTCCTACGTTTTTCACTCATAGACTGTTATTTGATCCAACATTATTTATACATCTGCATTCTATGTGAGGTAATGAGGTTTGGATTAAATACATTTAGTATAAATACGCAGGTGATTATAGAAAATCATGCGTTCTGATTGGTCGAGAGATTCTGACTATTTCTCAATAATCACCTTGAGCGACTCGGCAAAATGGCGTCCGATCGCTTCGTCACCGTAAGTGAGGAAGAATTGCAGACGATGAAAGAAAATGCTGTTCCTAAAAGCACTAAAGATGCTCCGAAGTTTGGTCTAAAACTATTCAGAGGGAAGGTGGGGTTGGGATTTATTCTATCGATTTCAGAACAAGTATTTTCTGTGACTTGGCGTAGACCAGTGACATGAGTCTGCGCCGCAAAGTTATTACATTTACATGAAGAGTTTGAAGATTTAAATAATTTTTTAAAAATGATTATTGAAAAATAAGCTCCTGTGTATTTGTACTAAAACAATTATCTGCCTCAGGCTCAGTGAATATCGGCGAATAATAACCTCGATCCCGACTCTAATAACTGAGACAAGGTTATTATTCACCGATATTCACTTTACCTTCAGTGAACAATTGTTAATTTAAGAATATAATGAGTTAATAATCAGAACTCAATAATAAATAACACTGTAATAAAATATTATAAAAGTACAATTTCTTTTTTTAAACGAAAAGTTATTGTAATTTATTTACATGAATTTATCTAAACTAATTTTTTATTCCACTGAAAAATACTGGATGGATTGTGCAACTTATTTACACTTAACGATGCTGATTTCAGGAGTTAATCAAGCATTTAAAGAATTAAACCCAGTCTAATAGCCTTAACGGGGGGAATAAAAAATAAAAACTTAGATTGTCTTATTTCAGGGGAACAGATTTCAGATTTATTACTATAATGAGGAGGAAATATAAAGTAAAGAAAATAACTGCTTTTTATTTTAATACCGATATAAACACGAGAAGAGAGACGCGTGAAATCACAACAGTCTACAGATAAAGCAGGATTATTTTATTATTAAATGGATAAACAGGAACGTGTCTATGGTCAGGATTGAAAACCAGTCAGTTGTGTTTTGTGGGAAGAAATTACACTGACTCCACAATTCACGCTCCACTGAGCAGCCAAAAAACAACCCACAACACAATTCCAACCTGATAAAGTGTGTGTTCAGATTCGGAGAGAAAAACGGAGGTCACTGCACCTCTAAGAAAAATTATTCTTCTTTAGTCTGGAGGTGGGCATCAGGATGGGGACGTTCAGTAAACAGAACCAGATACAACTCGTTAGAAAATCTCACACGTGGAGTTAAAAACAGGATTTAGTCAAATACACAACAGGTTTTTTTTTTTAACACATGTACGACAAATCAAGAGGGAAAAAAAAAATCAACAGAAGTGAATCTTCATTGCATGTCATTTCAAAAAGAGTAAAAAGTTCTCATGTAAAGTAAAGAACACATTTTCTATATGATAGATTTCTGTGAAGCGATTTCTTGAATAGGTTTATGATTTAAAAGTGCACTGATTTTAAAACGTTCCAAGATTAAATGCTAAATGTTCAGAGAAACTGGCGTAACCAAAAAAAAAAAAAACTACCCACGTCTCTCTGCAGACGAGAATTTTACATCTTTTAGTTATGAAAAGAAAAGAAAGTGAACGCGACAGCAATAACTGTGACGTGGAGTCCTGAGAGAACGTGTGTGTGCGTTTGTGTGTACGCGTCATCCCAAATGCACCAGACTCATGACGGTGGTGTAGCCGTGCTGCAGTCCGTTAGCGTCCGTCTGGCTCAGCGTGTAGTTCTCTTTAACGATGTGGTCACAGCCAATCTCGCCGTTCCCGAAGAACCCGAACAGAGGCACTCCGGGGAAGAGCTTGTGGAAGACGTCGGCCTCCACGTTGTGCTGCCCGTTGTAGTGGTTGTGTCCACGTGCCACGCAGGCAAACATGAAGCCGACGGTGTTGGACTCGGGAATGTTGGCAGCTTTTAAGCGGCGGATGGTGACTTCAGCCGCTGCGGGTGTGGTCACATCCTGATCCAGAAGCACCGAGGTGCCCTGAATCCTGGGACCGCTCAGAGTGAGACCCACCACGCCGAAGGAACCTGGAGAACAGCTGGAATCATCAAACACACACACACTTTACGTCGTGAACATTTTGAACCGTATGTTGAGAGTTGAGATTTGTGCACATCAGTGTTCAGACTTCAGGTAAAACTACAGAACTATTCAGAAGTCACATGAAAGTTACACAAAAGGGGCGGGGTTTTTCTGAAACAGAGGTGTGTCTCAATCCTTCACGATTCTGATTTTGAACTTCAGCGTGTTTTCCTTACACAAGATCAAATCATTTTAACAAAAATGCCAGCATTATTTTATTTCCTTGACAAAATCAACTGCATCACTCTCGCGCTCTCTCTCTCTCTCTCTCTCTCTCTCTCACACACACACGACCTCTGTTTAGTAACTCATGGCTTTGTAGCCCGTCAGTGTGCGATATAAAAATATAAATAAAATGCCATGTGCTGGATCAGGTGTTATTCTCTGTGCTGCTGAATAAGGAGTCTGGAAGCTGTTTTAATTTAAACCAGTGATTAATGTGATCATTACAACTCGCACCACTCATTCAGCAGTAAAACATTAGCAATATGCTAAACTCCCGTTAGGTTTATTTCAACACTATTCTCATTTCATATAGAATTTTTATTTTTCATTCTATAAATTGTCTCTTGCTTTTATTTTAGATCATATAACATTTGAAAGCGTAGAAAAGACAATTTCCTTCTTGAGTCCGTTATTTTCTATCCGTGATTTTTTTCAGGTTTAAAGGGGAGTGTTTGTGTTTAAAGGCGGCAGCTGAGTTGAAAATCCCTGACTTGGACACTTCTATTAGTGCATTTCAAACAATTAGAATTATTGTGAAAAAGTTCAAATTTTCCTTTATTTAAGAAAATGAAAATATTCTAGAGTTAAACTAAAATGTTTATAGCATTTTTCTATTTTTAATTTTGATAATTATGGCCTACAGTGCAAAAAAAAATCAAATTATTAGAATATTTAATTTTGAGTAAAATAGTATAAAACAGTGCATCTCTCAGTCTAGTTCAGTACAATCAATGCAACCACAGTCATAAGGAAGACTGCTGACTCGACAGTTGTTCAGAAGACGATCATCGACTCCCTCCACAAGGAGAGTAAGCCACAGAAGGTCATTGCTGAAAAGGGTGGCTGGAAAAGGTGCACAAGCAGCAGGGATGAGCGCAGCCTTGAGAAGATCGTCAAGAAAAGTCGATTCAAGATCTTGGGAGAGCTTCACAAGGAGTGGACTGAGGCTGGGGTCAGTACATCAAGAGCCGCCACGCACAGACACCTTCAGGAAAGGGGCTACAACGGTCACATTCCTAATATCAAGCCCCTCCTGAACCAGAGACAACATCAGAAGCGTCTTACCTGGGCTAAGGAGAGAAAGAACTGGACTGTTACTCAGTGGTCCAAAGTCCTCTTTTCAGATGAAAGTAGATTTGCATTTCATTTCAAAATCAAGGTCCTAGAGTCTGGAGGAAGAGTGGAGAGGAACAGAATCCAAGGGGTTTGAAGTCCAGTGTGAAATTTCTGAAGTCTGTGATGACTTGGGTTGCCATGTCATCTGCTGGTGTTGGTCCACTGGGTTTTATCAAGTCCAAAGTCAATGCAGCGTCTACCAAGAGATTTTAGAGCACTTCATGCTTCCATCTGCTGACAAGCTTTATGGAGATGCCGATTTCCTTTTCCAGCAGGACCAAGCACTAGGGTGTGGCTGATTCCCCAACTTTCTCTGATAAAGCCTAACTTTTTTTTTTTTTTTTCCTGTGTGAGGTTTGGTATCAATATTAAAAAGTACAAAATTTAATGTAATTTCATGAAGGTCTAGGGGTGACTGATTGTATGTCAATATTTGTGCTAAATTTTCATTAAATCCGTATGTCGCCTAATTATAAATATAAATACATATTGAAAAGAAGGTTTGTAAATTGTTCCTTTGGTAAAAGTAATGAGATTTAACCTGTCTTGACAGTTTCTTTCTCATGTTTAGTTCAGTAAGCCAACTGGTGGCTCACTGTAATGGTCAAGACTTTCTTGTATTAAGTGTAATGAAGAGAGATCCTTGGGTGACTGCAGTAAGATGGAACTGGAAGTTCCCTAGCTGGAACTGACTCATGGCAATTCTTCACTCTGCTTCATATTGATGGCTCCTTTTTGGACAGGCCTGTTGAAGAGTGGGCCGAAAATGATAGCTATGTGAAAGGTAAAGAGATAGTAGATGCATTAAGAGTGTCAGATGACAGTGCTGAGAGAGGAGTCAAGCTTGCAGCAGACTTTCTGCAGTCTTCAAAGAATGAGGACAAATACCAACAGATTTTGCAAGTGGTTGAAAATGACAGGAAGAATGTTCCAGACCAGCGTAAACGACAAAAGTGCCTAGATCCGGAAACTTGGGGCTTAATACTAGATTAAATGACTAAATTATCATCTTGTCATTTTTGATATTAAGTCTTGTGTTTAATAATTAATAATCTAAGCGAGTTACTGAATGTGTTATATATAGCAGTACAATCTGAGTACAAAATAAATTTATTTTCCTTCACTGATATTTTTCGTCTGATTTTTAAATGCATGAAAAATAAAATTGCAATCAGCCACCCCTAAAACTTCTTCAAAATTGATGAAATTTCACAATTATACTCTACATGTGTAACCTCATTACCAAAAAAAAAAAAAAGTCAGGTAAGATATAATAAAATTTTAGATTTTGGTGGGGACCAGCCACACCCTACTGAGCACCTGCCCACAGTGACAAAACTACTGCCAAATGGTCGAAGATGAGAAACACCCGGCCCAAAAGTACAGACGAGCTGAAGGCCGCGATCAAAGCACCCTGGGCTTCAATAACACCTCAGCAGGGCCACAGGCTGAGCGGCGCCATGCCACGCCCCATCGATGCGGTAATTCATGGTAAAGGAGCACCAACCAAGTATTGAGTGTATAAATGAATATACTTTTCATAAGTTGAACATTTCTGTATTGTAAATCCTTTTTGGATTGCTCTTAGGAAATATTCTAATAATTTGAGATACTGGATTTCTGATTTTCATGAGCTATAATCCATAATCATCAAAATTAAAAAAAAAAAAGGCTTGAAATATTTCACTTTACATGTAATGAATATACAATATATGAAAGCTTCCCTTTTTGAATTAATTCATGAAAATAAATGAACTTTTTCACTATTTTCTAATTGTTTGAGGCACACCAGTACTCAAGAAAACTTTGGCAAACTCAGAAAATCCACTCAAACAGCCGCGTAACTCGACTCTGAACACCAGGAACTTTTGGACTTGTGAATACACGTAGAAAAACACAATCTGTGTATAACGCACCAGTCCCTCTTCTGCGGGAACACGCTCTCTACGTGACCACCGGCGATAAGGACGTTACTCCGCCCCAGAGGTTCCAGCAGCTGGTTAAGGAAGCGCGCGGCTCCGGTTTTGTAGGCGTCGTATCCGAACAGCAGCACCACCTTCAGGTCAGGATTCCCAGCCAAGCCTTTATAAAACAACACAACTCCCAGCATCAAGTCAACCACACCCCAGTTCTCATCATCGCCATTCTAATTTACATATTCATACATTCAAATTCTTCAAATTAATAAAGTGATCAGGAAAAGAGCTCGTTTACCTGCTTTCTCTAAAGCGTTGTCACTGAGGATCTTTTTACAGAAGTGGAACGGTCGGATGTGAACTCCCTCCATCGCAGGGAAGAGCAGACTGAAACCGGCTTCACCCTCCATGAACTCCTGAGGGGTGTGGCAGGTCGGGTCACTGGGGGTCACTGCGCACAAAACAAACCCTCAGAAAACATTTCCAACAAAACAACAGAACTCACAGCAAAACAGCAGTCATTCATTATCTTTTTAAAAAAAAGTAATTTATCTGTATGCAGAGAATTAAAAAAAAAAAAAAAAAAAAAAAGTATGAATCAAACAATGTTCCTTAAATATTGTATTTTCACCTGCTAATATTTTACTTCATGTTACATTTACAGATATGTCATGCATTTGTAATTTTGTTCCACTCATTTATTAATTCCAGTCATAAATAATAATGTACGTTTACTTTTTATTCATTTATTAACATGTGATTGCTCAAATATTAAAAAAAACAAAAGAAAAAAATAATAATAATAAACCACACACCAGCCCATGCAGTAAAATGATTACAAACATCACAGCATAACAATTGTGTTTTAAACCACACACATTATCTAAAATGACTAAAAATAGACTACAGAAATAAACAAACATTCACATGATATTTAATCTTTAAAACCCATCAAAATCAAAAAGCAGAAATTCCGCTCTCCTGAAAACAAAGAGTATTCTCTGACGTCTGTCATGCCATTTTGTGACTCTGGATTTTTACCCTTGTGTCTATTTAACTGAAATCAGACTGTATGAGAGAGGCAATATGACAATTATAATACTGATATCGTGATAAATTATCACACAGTACACTTTTCCCAGATACTGTAGGTACAAAGATTTATTTTTTCATTTCTATACATACATACACACAGTCCTGTGCAAAAGTTTTAGGCACATGTAAAGAAATGCTGTCAACCGAAAATGGATTAAAAAATAGGTGTTTCAACATTTAAAAAAACAAACAACCCCCCCCCCCCCCCATTATAAACAGCAGTAAACCATAATAAATCAATATAACAAAGTCGATATTTGGTGTGTACGGAAGCGTATTAGGGCCACTTGGAGAAAATATTTTTTTCTAAATTCCGAGATTAAAAGTCGGAAATTTCAAGAAAAAACTCGAAATTGCGAGATTAAAAGTCGAAATTTTCGAGAAAAAAAAGTCGAAATCTTCGAGAAAAAACTAAATTAAAGCCGCAAGCGGCCTTGACGGGCCCTCGTGCCAGCGGCCAAGGGGGGCGGGGGCATGCGTCCCCGCGAAATACCTTCCACAGCTTCTTCGGCAAGAGACATTACTCCCACAATGGCGACAAAGCACAGAATTGGACACATGGCAACAATAGGGTCTCGCACTGTACGGTGCTCGGGCCCTAATAATAATAATAATAATAACTAGAAACTATATGCCAAGCAGGCACCTTAATGCGAGAGGCAAAAATCACAACACGTTAGAGGGCGCTATAGAGGCCCTGAGGCCCGCCTGGATCTGGGCTTTTGGTTCTCAGTAGCGGTGGCAGTCTAAGAAAAAGGAGCCAAATTTCGTGCGTTGTCGACCATGGCAAGCGCCCCAATAAGGGTCTTGTAAAGAGTTTGCTTGCCAAGTTTGACAAATCAGAAGCTGCAATATCATTTTTGCCATAACCAGCACCCCCAGGGGCGAAAGTGCACAAAATTTGGCGTATATGTCAGGTGAGCTATGAAGAGTTTGCGTAAGAAGTTTGATGACAATTGAGTAAATAGAAGATGAGATATAGATTTTTGAAGAATAAATTTTTTGGTTTTTCCCATGTCAGTAGGTGGCGCTATGCTGTACATGAGCGATTATGAGTTGGAAAAATAAGTGTCTACAACAGCAACGTACTATCACAAGGTAGTGGTGTGAAGGAAAAGCATTATGGAATTATTTACCAAAAACCCGTTTTGGAGCAATTGCGTCGGCCAAAAACAGCGCCCCCCATGGACGAAAATTCCCAAAATGTGGTATACATGACATGGGAGGTAGTAAGAGGGTGGCCGTGAAGTTTGACCAAATTTGAGGAAAGATTGGATTTTTTGCCCAAAAATAGCGCCCCCAGTGGCGAAATATCACAGAAATTGGGTAACATGTCAGAAGCCCAAGGAGTCATTTGCGTGTGAAGTATGAGCAGTTTTGAGCAATTAGAAGATTTGTTATGAATTTTTAAGCATGTAAAATTTTGCATTGAAAATTGATTGACGTATAAGTTCTGAACGGTTTATCCTACGTGAAACGTATTTAGTAACTTTTGTCAGCCATGTCTGTAGATGATGTGTATCAATTTTGGTGACATTCCTATGAACGGTCTAGGAGGAGTTGCGCCGTCTTCGTGGCCATGCATTTCGCACAAAAGTGAAATTACCTCACTTCCTGTTGGGCGTGGCTAATGCATTGGCATTACATTTTTGTCCGGCTTAGTGAGATACATATGCGTACCAAATGGCATGCCACTACTACAAACTACATGGCAACCAGGCACCTTAATGCGGGAGGCCAAAATCACAACGACTTAGGGGGCGCTATAGAGGCCCTGAGCCCCGGCCAAGTTTGGGCTTTTGGTTCTGAGTAGCGGTGGCAATTCTCGGAACTGGTGCCAAATTTCGTGCATTTTCGCCCATGGCAAGCGCCCCGAAAATGGCCCAACAGCGGAGAAAAATAAAGAAGAACAACTAGCAGTACGCCTTGTGGTTGTAGCATGCAGCCTGCATGGTAGTAAGTGTCACTTCTGATCCTAATTGATATTGCGTACCCTTAACCATATCCGCAATGCAATGTAACATCAAACTGAACAGAATGATAATCTTACCTTTCAACTGCATCCCTTGTGTCTTGCATTCAGAGTCAACGTCGCTAAGTTCAGGGCCAGGCCGGTTGGCAGCCACTTTCCACGACTTCCCTTTCCGGTGGCCATTCATTGCCATGGCAGCAGTTAGAGCATGCGTTCTTTGTATGTCATAATTTCGACTTTTAATCTCGAAAATTTCGACTTTTTTTCTCGAAAGTTTCGACTTTTAATCTCGGAATTTCGAGTTTTTTCTTGAAATTTCCGACTTTTAATCTCGGAATTTAGAAAAAAATATTTTCTCCAAGTGGCCCTAATACGCTTCCGTAGGTGTGAGACGACCCTTTGCTTTAAAAAAAAAAAAAAAAAAATCCGTCTCAGGTCCAGTGAGTGCAGTTTTATGTGGAAATGATCTGTAGGTTTTCCTGAGCATCTTCCAGAACCAGCCGCAGTTCTTCTGGACACTTTCACTGTCACACTCACTTCTTCATTTTACACCAAAACCCAGCAGCCTTCATTATGCTTTCTCTTATGGAATATGCTGCTCAGATATATTACGAACATTTTTTTCTGTAACATTTAATTTTGTGCTGGGAAAAAAAAAAAAAACCCGTTTGGAACTCTAAAATATTTTTGTAATGTTGTGACTCGATAATGAATGTATAAGTCATAACAAAGAAATCTATAACAAAGTTTGGATTAAAAAATGGGGGGGGGGGGCTAAGAATTTTGCACAGTACTGTATATATATTTTTTAAATATCAGTGTAAGAATTGGCCGCCTGCCAAAATTCATGTTCCACAATTCAAACTAATCAACAGGGAGCAGTATATCACCAGAAAGATAGATCATAAGGCTAGTATCTCACTGGGCTGCGACAGCTTGGGACAAATTGCGACGGTCATTTGCACAATATACAAGAATAAGGGAGATGTACAGAGCTGCAGTAATTACAGAGGAATAAAACTGATGAGCCACACCATGAAGCTATGGGAAAGGGTATTGGAGGCGAGATTGAGAAGAGAGGTAGCAATCTGTGAACAGCAGTGCGGGTTTATGCCAAGGAAGAGCACGTCGGATGCAATTTTTGCTTTAAGAACGTTAATGGAGAAGTACAGGGAAGGCCAGAGAAAGCTACATTGTGTGTTTGTAGACCTGGAGAAGGCATACGATAGAGTGCCGAGAAATGAGTTATGGTATTGTATGAGAAAGAGTGGAGTGAATGAGAAGTACTGTATATCAGAGTGGAGCAAGACATGTATGAGAACAGTGAAACAGCAGTGAGGTGTGCAGTTGGAACGACTGAATGGTTGAAGGTGAAGGTGGGACTTCATCAAGGATCTGCTTTGAGTCCTTTCTTGTTTGCCATAGTGATGGATAGCTTGACGGACGAAGTGAGGCAAGAGTCACCATGGAACATGATGTTTGCGGATGATATTGTGATATGTGGTGAAAGTAGAAAGGAGGTTGAGTTGGGTTTGGAGAGATGGAGGGATGCATTGGAACGAAGAGGAATGAAGGTGAGCAGTAGCAAAACAGAATACATGTGCATCAATGAGAATGGGGATGAGAGTGTAGTGAAGATGCAAGGAGTAGACGTAAAGAAAGTTGGTGAATTCAAGTCCCTGGGGTCAAACTGTGCAGGAAAATGGGGGCTGCGATAGTGAGGTGAGAAAGAGAGTGCAGGCAGGGTGGAGCAGGTGGAGAAGGATTTCGGGAGTCATTTGTGATAGGAAAGTCCCAGCAGAAGTGAAAGGTAAGATGTATAAGACAGCAGTGAGACCAGCTGTGATGGATGGATTGGAGACCGTACCCTTAACGAAGAGACAGGAGGCAAAGTTGGAGGTGACGGAGTTGAGGGTGTTAAGGTTTGCGATGGGAGGTTGGACAGGATAAGGAACGAGCACATCAGAGGGACAGCACATGTGGAGAGCTTGGGAATGAAGCTAAGAGAGATGAGACTGAGATGGTATGGGCACATCCTGAGAAGAGATGCAGAGCATGTTGGAAGGAGAATGTTGAGGATGGAGCTGCCAGGCACACGAAAACAAGGAAGGCCAAAGAGGAGATACATGGATGTGGTGAGAGAGGACATGAAAGTGGCAGGTGCGGTAAAGAAGGATGTGGAAGACGGGGAGCAATGGAGACGAAAGGTCCGCTGTGACGACCCCTAATTGGGAGCAGACAGAAGATGATGATGATTCGCGAGAGAGTTTCAAAAGTGTCTTGAAACGTTCATGGGGCTTCTCAATTTCCTTGCATGAGTCTCAAAGTGTCGCTCCTTCGTCGCTGAAATTTTGAACATGTTCAAAAAATTAGTGTGACAAAATTTCTCTCAAAATAGCCACAAATGCGTCGCTGGTGTCGCAAAACTGTCGTGAACTCTTCTCAAGTCAGTTTCTGTGAGGCTTCCTCTACTTCCCTGCCTGCCGAGGGAAAGCCGGGCTGCGACAGCCTGCAACTAGTTGGAGACACAACAATTGCGGTAAAATATGCGAATATCAATTCAGTGTGATTCCAAGTGAAAATTGTCACTAATTTGCATATTTTAATCGCAGTTGTTGTGTCTCCAACTAGTCACAGGCTGTCGCAGCCCAGTGAGATACTGGCCTAAGAAAGGAAATGCACAGTCCCTCGTCTTCCCCTCCCCTCCTCCTCCCGAATGCATCAACACCACGCTCATAAACATACTCACTCACTGAATATAGTGTCAAGATATTTTAGGTGATCCACTACTGGGTTCATACGATCCAACTTTATAGTCCCCAGAAAAAAGAAAGGAAAAAAAAAAATCTTATCTTATAATGTTCACGTGTGCCGTCAGCCTGTAGAGCTCACTTAGCTCAGGTTTTTAGGAAGAAAAACATCCACAGCACCTCATGCATCAGTGGTGCATGAGACCACCACGGCTCACTGCACAGCAGATATGCAACCAAACCTGACTGACGCAAACTGCGTCTGAATTAACATTCCTTCTGCTTCTCAGCTGAACTGCTCACAAAGTGTTCACTGGAGCGAGCTGTATGTAGCTCGTATCTCATGACACGGCACGACTCGAGCTTCCCAACGACTGGATTTACATCAGTTACAATCTGCACACAGCTCTGCGTCCGTCTCCACACACATTACTGTCGTTTGAATTCCTCGTGAACTTGTCACCGTATAGATACCAAACGCACGTCGCGAGAAAGAACAGAACCGGAGCTTTATAATGATCTGAGTCACATGTGCACCGCATATCTACAGACCAAAGCAGTCATGCTATTAAGACAGATCAAACTTCTGCAAAGTCACATCTTTTCATTTCTTCACCCGTTCTCACGCTCCTTCACTAAGGACTCCGCCCCCCGGTCACGATGCAGCTTTACTCATCGACTACAATCCACATTCATCAGTAAAGTGAGAACTGACCCTGTTACTAACCCGAATGTTCTCCACAGAATTGAAAAGCAGCGTTCAAGTTCCGTGCAGTTAGCAATCACGCTGTACACGAGCCTAAATGAGCCACGCCCGAGTGCAGTACGGAGCAATCACACTCCTCAAACAAACTGGACTTCGGGGCGCCGACATGCTCCAGATCTCCGAGTGAGAGTGCTTACTCTTTCCAGCGTTACGAGACGTTTCTCTGTGCGGTTTTAAATTCACAGCAAATTAAATAATGACATTTACAGCAGGGCGGCACGGTGGTGTAGTGGTTAGCGCTGCCGCCTCACAGCAAGAAGGTCCGGGTTCGAGCCCCGGGGCCGGCGAGGGCCTTTCTGTGTGGAGTTTGCATGTTCTCCCCGTGTCCGCGTGGGTTTCCTCCGGGTGCTCCGGTTTCCCCCACAGTCCAAAGACATGCAGGTTAGGTTAACTGGTGACTCTAAATTGAGCGTAGGTGTGAATGTGAGTGTGAATGGTTGTCTGTGTCTATGTGTCAGCCCTGTGATGACCTGGCGACTTGTCCAGGGTGAACCCCGCCTTTCGCCCGTAGTCAGCTGGGATAGGGTCCAGCTCGCCTGCGACCCTGTAGAACAGGATAAAGCGGCTACAGATAATGAGATGAGATGAGGAAAAAAATGTTTGTAATGTATCTGAGCAGCATATTCCATAAGAGAGCACTTTTCAGATGAAAAAAGAAAACGTAATGAAGGCTGCTGGGTTTTGGTGTAAAATGAAGACGTGAGTGTGACAGTGAAAGAGTCCAGAAGAACTGCGGCTGGTTCTGTAAGATGCTCAGTAAAACCTACAGATCATTTAGAAAGAAAGAAAGCACAACTTTATTCATCACCCACTTGTGAATTTCCTCTCTGCATTTAACCCATCTGAAGCAGTGAACACACACATGTGAGCAATGAGCACACACACACACAGAGCAGTGGGCAGCCATGCTAACAGCGCCCGGGAGTTGGGTGCCTTGCTCAAGGGCACCTCAGCCCGAGCCCGTCCCATATTATCCTAACCTGCATGTCTTTGGACTGTGGGGGAAACCGGAGCACCCGGAGGAAACCCACGCGGACACGGGGAGAACATGCAAACTCCGCACAGAAAGGCCCTCGCCGGCCCCGGGGCTCGAACCCAGAACCTTCTTGCTGTGAGGCGACAGCGCTAACCACTACACCACCGTGCCGCCCACCAGTTTTCCTTATAAAACTGCATTCACTGGACCTCAGACGGATTTTTTTTTTTTTAAAAGCAAAGGGTCGTCTCACACCAAATATTGACTTTGTTATATTGATTTATTATGGCTCACTGCTTATAGTATAGTATTTTTTTTTTAAATGTTGAAACATTTCATTTCATAGTTTTTAAAGCTGTTTTTAGTCAACAGCATTTCTTTACACATGCCTAAGACTTCTGTACAGGACTGTATTTCCGGTCGGCTCCCTTTATTTTGTCCAAACAGCATTGCTCAGCATCATGATTCAGTTTCTCACAGTAGCGTCCCTTTTCTTTCATTTCTCTAAAAATCCAACATGTCCGACATCAAATGCTAACCGCAAATCCATGTTTCGGTGCCTGGATTCCAGGTGTTTCTGCAAATTTCAGCAATAACTCTGCTCTTCACTTTAGCTTCCTGTAGTCTGTAGAACAATAGCTCAGATTTTTTTTTATTGAATCTATTTGTACGGTCAATCGCAAAACACCTCTGACCCAGTTTAGACATGGGATTTTTGAAGGATTTGCGTGCATTTGCGTCTCAGCGCTAACTCTGCCGCTCAGCGTGACTTCTCTCATTTTGGTCTGAGAGCAGGCCGGACACTACAGTGACTCACTGTCGCCTCTTGAGGTACAAAGTGGCATTGTGCACGAGATTACCAGACAGTGCTGTGCGTCTCGTCTCATGTTTAGGTCGTTAACAGTTGAATTTCAGGAGATCTCTCTGCAACACCACACACACACACACGTCTTTGACATGTCAGAGCTGTTATTTCTTCACATTGTGTTGACAGTTTTGGTTAATTTTTGGATGTTTTCAACTTATTGTTACAAATTCTTCCATATCGCAGCTTTACTTTTAACATTTTTCAATGTTTTTAATTTTAAAATGTAAAAACATTTCTGTAGACACCTTTAAACATGTGTTTTAAAGGCAGCGCGAGTGTTTGGTAGTTTGTGAAAACCTGTATACCATTAAACACATTTACACAATCGCAAGTCTTTATCAGACATCCAAGCAAACATTAAGAAATGTTTCATCACCAGGGACAGAACACGTGAGGGTTCATGTGAACTATAAATAATAATAATAAAAAGCACAGGAGGATGTTTATTATTTCAGGAAGACTTCAGTGCTCTTACAGGATGCGTCTAAAATTCAGATGATATTTCCGTCTACACAAGCTGCAGCACAGAGAAGATGCAGTGAGGGACTTACACACGATTCCTGGAGTGAGGACGCATAAAATGTCACAGTTGCTGGGCAGCAAGCGCTTCAGTCTGTCCACGATGTCCAACTCGTCCTCCGACTGACACCGCCTGGCTACGACACGGGATCACACTCGAGATTACACTCAGGATTACAGCCAGATCCATAAGGTTTATCAGAGTAACAGTGACGTCCTCTCACCTTTTTTATGTCTGAAAGAACTGTGATATCCAGAAAAGTTCTCATTATCCATCATTAACAAAACCGTCTGGGGCAGCAGGAAGACATTCTACAGACAGAAAGAGAGAGAGAAAAACAGAAAGAGAACAGAGAAAGAGAAAGAAACAGAACAGAGAGAGAAAAAAACAAAGAGAACAGAGAGAGAGAAAAACAGAGAGAGAAATAGAAAGAGAACATCGAGCGAGAATAGCAAGAGAACACCAAGAAAGAGAGAGAAATAGAAAGAGAACAGAGTGTAGCGAGCAAAATAGAACAGAGTGAGAGAGTGCAGAGAAAGAGAACAGAGAGAGAAATAGAAAGAGAACAAAGAGAAAGAAAGAGAACAGAGAGCGAGTGCAGAGAAAGGGACAAATAGAAAGAGAACAAAGAGAAAGAAAGAACAGAGAGCGAGTGCAGAGAAAGGGAGAAATAGAAAGAGAAGATAGAAAGAACAGAGAGAGAACAAAGAAAGAGACTGAATTGTAACGGGTGGTAAGTTGCTGTGGTGTGAGAGGAATAAAACACTTGGGGTCATGCTGTTATCAGAAAACAATCACTTCGGGATGGTTGGAGTAAATCCGCTTCGGTCAGTATTTTATCTGAAATAAAACATGAGCGCTTGCACTAAGGACATTTTTAAAAAAGATAACAGCAACTAAACGAAACTCTCTTGAACTCTCAGACCTCCAGTCCTTCCTCCAGGGTTCTGAGGAGAACGTGTTCTTCGTATCGGGATGAGCCAGAAGCCGAGAGCCACGTCGCTTTCTGTCGCGTTCTCAGGACTCGCCGTGCGCAGTTCCTCCACAGACGACAGACTCTAACAGAGAGGAAAATAAATGTGTGATGTCACAAGCAATAAAATTGGAGTAGACCGCTGCAGAGACTCATCACTGAGCTTCACACTCGGTGAAGTACATGCTCTGTACTGAGTGTCTCACATTACCAAGCCTTGGATCTGTGTATCGCCGTTCTGGTTCTGACTTTGTTTTGTGTATTTGGACTCCGCCTTTCGCCTCTGCTGTTCTGTTTGTGATCATTACCTGTTTCACAACCCTGCCTTTGTCTTACGGTTTTGAACTGTTTGTAAATAAACACACTGCAATTACAGCCGTCATTCGCCTGCTTACACACACTGAGCCACGCGCTCCTCTTCCCCCAGAGACAATCAACCAACCAGTGATCCAATCCACAGTCGAGTCAACAATACGCTTTGATGCCATAAAATAAACGCTTAATGAGCCTTAGATATCGATCACTAACAATTATTAAGAAAGGCGATCAAAGGATCAACAGCAGGGCTCGAAATTCGCGGTGGTCCGGTCGCCCGAGGCGACTTAATTTGTCATTTGGCGGGTAATTCCTGTCACTAGGCAGCCCGGCTGGCTAGTTGAAAATAAAAAAAAATATATGAAGCGAAGATTCTGACTAGGGCTGTGCGATATATTGAATATACTCGATATATCTCCGAAAATTCTGTGTGAGATACATATAATTATTATATCGTAACTATTGAGTATTTTATGGTCATCTGCCGACTTGCGTTTGTTTCGTGTTTGTTGCGTTTGTTTAAAATCTTTTCCGGTGGTTTTCTCCCTGTCCCTCAGGCAGTAATGTGAGAGGCTGCCTAAGGGTGAAAAAAAAAAAAAAAAAAAAAACGCCACGCACTCGCCAACCAATCCCGGGCGACATCTCGGTGCTGAAAGGAACATGTTGCCAGATTGGGCGGTTTTAAGTGCATTTTGGCGGGTTTTGAACATATTTTGGGCTGGAAAACGTCAGCAGTATCTGGCAACACAGCGCTGATTCAGTTCGTGCAATCGCTGGTGTTGCATAGATTAGATTAGATTCACTTTATTCATCCCACATCGGGGAAATTCACGTGTTACAGTAGCAAGAAAATGTCAAACAGATAAATAAAACTGAAATAAAAATTAGACAAACGAAGGATTAAATACAGAGGGCTATTTACATTATCTACCATGAAAAAGTATAGAAAAATTGCCTTATTGAGAGGCTCAGAAAAATTGCACATTACAGGTAGACTCTGTATATATACACACATATATACATAAATTATATATAAGTATGCATAAAAATAGTTTAAGGCCTATATTATTGCACATAATAATTGCATCGATGAGAGATGGCAGAGGTAGTAGTGGTGAAGTAGTGCAAATTAAACGACAAACAGGTTATTGGTGCTACGTTACAAGTTGTGGGTGTTCTACAGTCTGACAGCAGCAGGTATGAATGACCTGCGGTATCTCTCCTTCTTACACCGTAGGTGTAGCAGTCTACTACTAAACGAGCTGCTTAAAGCCCCCACAGCCTCATGTAGGGGGTGAGAGGGGTTCTCCATGATAGAGGTCAGCTTGGCTAACATCCTCCTCTCACCCACCACCTCAATGGAGTCCAGAGGACAGTCCAAGACTGAGCCAACCCTTCTGACCAGTTTATTAGGGCCCGAGCCCTATAGGGCAAAGGCCCTATTGTTCTTGTAAGAGTTCACTATTATTATTCTTCCGTCTTCTTCTTCTTCTTCTTTATTTTTCTCCGCTGTTGGGCCATTTTTGGGGCGCTTGCCATTGGCGAAAACGCACCAAATTTGGCACCAGTTCCGAGAATTGCCACCGCTACTCAGAACCAAAAGCCCAAACTTGGCCGGGGCTCAGGGCCTCTATAGCGCCCCCTAAGTCGTTGTGATTTTGGCCTCCCGCATTACGGTGCCTGGGTGCCGTGTAGTTTGTAGTAGTGGCATGCCATTTGGTACGCATGTGTATCTCACGAAGCCGGACAAAAATGTAATGCCAATGCATTAGCCACGCCCAACAGGAAGTGAGGTAATTTCACTTTTGTGCGAAATGTATGGCCACGAAGACGGCGCAACTCCTCCTAGACCGTTCATAGGAATGTCACCAAAATTGATACACATCTACAGACATGGCTGACAAAAGTTACTAAATACGTTTCACGTAGGATAAACCGTTCAGAAGTTATACGTCAATCAATTTTCGATGCAAAATTTTACATGCTTAAAAATTCATAACAAATCTTCTGATTGCTCAAAACTGCTCATACTTCACACGCAAATCACTCATTGGGCTTCTGACAGGTTACCCAATTTCTGTGATATTTCGCCACTGGGGGCGCTATTTTGGGGCAAAAAATCCAATCTTTCCTCAAATTTGGTCAAACTTCACGGCCACCCTCTTACTACCTCCCATGTCATGTATACCACATTTTGGGAATTTTCGTCCATGGGGGGTGCTGTTTTTGGCCGACGCAATTGCTCCAAAACGGGTTTTTGGTAAATAATTCCATAATGCTTTCCCTTCCCACCACTACCTTGTGATAGTACGTTGCTGTTGTAGACACTTATTTTTCCAACTCATAATCGCTCATGTACAGCATAGCGCCACCTACTGACATGGGAAAAACCAAAAAATGTATTCTTCAACAATCTATATCTCATCTTCTATTTACTCGATTGTCATCAAACTTCATACACAAACTCTTCATACCTCTCCTGACATATACGCCAAATTTTGTGCACTTTCGCCCCTGGGGGTGCTGGTTATGGCAGAAATGATATTGCAGCTTCTGATTTGTCAAACTTGGCAAGCAAACTCTTTACAAGACCCTTATTGGGGCGCTTGCCATGGTCGACAATGCACGAAATTTGGCTCCTTTTTCTTAGACTGCCACCGCTACTGAGAACCAGAAGCCCAGATCCAGGCGGGCCTCAGGGCCTCTATAGCGCCCCCTAAGTCGTTGTGATTTTGGCCTCCCGCATAAAGGTGCCTGGTTGCCATGTAGTTTGTAGTAGTGGCATGCCATTTGGGACGCATATGTATCACACTAAGCCGGACAAAAATGTAATGCCAATGCATTAGCCACGCCCAACAGGAAGTGAGGTAATTTCACTTTTGTGCGAAATGCATGGCCACGAAGACGGCGCAACTCCTCCTAGGCCGTTCATAGGAATGTCACCAAAATTGATAGACATCATCTACAGACATGGCTGACAAAAGTTCCTAAATACGTTTCACGTAGGATAAGCCGTTCAGAAGTTATACGTCAATCAATTTTCAATGCAAAATTTTACATGCTTAAAAATTCATAACAAATCTTCTAATTGCTCAAAACTGCTCATACTTCACACGCAAATCACTCATTGGGCTTCTGACATGCTACCCAATTTCTGTGATATTGCGCCACTGGGGGCGCTATTTTTGGGCAAAAATTCCAATCTTTCCTCAAATTTGGTCAAACTTCACGGCCACCCTCTTACTACCTCCCATGTCATGTATACCACATTTTGGGAATTTTCGTCCATGGGGGGCGCTGTTTTTGGCCGACGCAATTGCTCCAAAACAGGTTTTTGGTAAATAATTCCATAATGCTTTTCCTTCACACCACTACCTTGTGATAGTACGTTGCTGTTGTAGACACTTATTTTTCCAACTCATAATCGCTCATGTACAGCATTGCGCCACCTACTGACATGGGAAAAACCTAAACATTTATTCTTCAAAAATCAATATCTCATCTTCTATTTACTCAATCTTGATCAAACTTGATACGCACACTCTTAACAGGTCACCTGACATATCTCCCAAATTTTGTGACCTTTTGCCACTGGGGGCGCTGTTTTTCAGGCAACAATTTATATCTTGGCTTCTGATTGGTCAAACTTGATCAAACTTGACACAACAACTCTTCATAGGTCCCTTGACATGTATACCAAATTTGGTGAACTTTCACCACTGGGGGCGCTCATTGTGCTGTAGCAGTTGCAGGAGAGGTGTTTACAATCATGAGGCACCAGGAGTATGTTGTTTTGGTTGCCTTAAACACACATGACTTGTGGGGAATGGGTAGGCAGTCGGGAGCAAGTGTTGTAGCGTTACATACAGACTAATAGATGTCTAACAGAAGACAATCCTATGTAGCTATAGCTTGGTGACTGATGAGGTCAATACATTAATTTGGTTGGGAAGCCATGGCATAAAATGTTCTGTCCATGACAACATCTCAGCGCACCGTGTACTCTGTGTCCAATTCTGTGCTTTGTCGCCATTGTGGGAGTAATGTCTCTTGCCGAAGACGCTGTGGAAGGTTTTTTGCAGGGACGCATGCCCCCGCCCCCCTTGGCCACTGGCGCGAGGGCCCGTCGAGGCCGCTTGCGGCTTTAATTAAGTTTCTTCCTGTCCCTCTCTGAACTTCCACAGCCCCAGCAGACCACAGCGTAGAAAATCGCTGATGCTACCACAGAGTCATAAAAAGTCCTAAGCAGTGTCCTGCACACACCAAAAGACCTCAGTCTTCTCAAGAGGTGGAGACGACTTTGGCCTTTCTTGTACAGGACACCTGTGGTGTTAGTCCAGTCCAGTTTGTTGTTGAGGTGAACAATAGGCTACCGTGTAAGCTATGTCAATTTCAGCGACAAATTAAAAATGGAAGCGGACGAATTGGTTCCTAAAAGAACTAGTAAGGGGTCAGTCATCTGGCATTTTTTTGGATATCGCGAGGAGGACGTGGAACAGCAAATGCCAGTTTGTAAAGTGTGCAAAAAAAAAGCAGTACCAAAATACTCGGGTCTTGAAATAAATGCACATTAGTCATGAACAATGGTAACTACTCACTTTTGTGATATTTTTGACAGAAGTAAAATTAATACACGAACAAATTTTGGAGAGTTGATTTTCTGTTTGGCGAGTTACTTTGGAAGGGAACTAGTCCGGCTGGCTGGTTGGAAAAATATATGAATTTCGAGCCCTGAACAAAATGATGCATGATCACTGGTACCGCTAAACTTAACACCTAGTGATTCCACAGCATCTGGTGAACAAACTGGGTCCCCTGGGCTTCAGCACCCCCCTGTGCAACTGGCTGCTGGACTTCCTCACTGAAAGACCACAGTTAGTGCGGGTCGGACAGAACACCTCCAGTGTCCTCACCCTCAGCAGAGGCTCCCCTCAGGGCTGTGTCCTGAGACCTTTGCTGTTCACCCTGATGACACACGACTGTGTCCCCAGGGCTACCAGCAACCACACTGTGAAGTTTGCGGACAACACAACAGTGGTGGGCCTCATCAAGGACGATAACGACCTGGCCTACAGAGAGGAGGTGGAGCAGCTGGTGGGCTGGTGCAGGGAAAACAACCTGATCCTGAATGTGGACAAAACTAAAGAGATCATTGTTGACTTCAGGAAAAACCAACCCAGCCACGCTCCACTTCACATCAACAACACGGCCGTGGAGGTGGTCAATAGCACCAAGTTCCTGGGGGTGCAATCGCAGACAACTTCACCTGGTCTGTGAACACCGTGTCACTGGTCAAGAAGGCACAGCAGTGTCTGCACTTCCTGTGTAGGATGAGGAGAGCCCACCTGCCCCCGCCCATCCTCACTACATTCTACAGAAGCACCATAGAGCGCGTTCTGACCAGCTGCATCTCTGTGCGGTGTGGAGACTGCAGTGCCTCTGACTGGAAGACTGTGAGGAGAGCGCTGAGGACTGCGGAGAAAATCATTGGGAGTTCTCTTCCCTCCATTCAGGACATTGCACCAAGGCGCTGCATGTCTCGAGCCAGAAACATCATCAGTGACCCGTCACACCCTCACTATGGACTGTTCTCCCCTCTGGCCTCTGGAAAGAGGTTCCGCAGCATTCGGTGCAGGACCACCAGGTTCTGTAACAGCTTCTTCCCCCAGGTCACCAGACTGCTGAACACCAAACCCAAACTCTGAACTTCTATTTATAACTTGAACAATTCCTAATTCCACAGGTCACTTTATACGATTGCACTTTATAATATTTTTGCTGCTGCATAATTTAATTTAATACACTTCATATTTATTTCTGTGCTGAGCAAAACTGCAACAAAATTTCGTTTGGTGTACACTTGTTGCGTACTGAATGACAATAAAGGTTGGCCAAGTCTAAGTGTAGTTAAAGAGCACCGGTGGTAGTTTAATACCCCCCGCTTCACCCAGCCCTGCAGCGCAACATAAACGACATCGGTGATTTGAACACATGAATGAACTGAATGAAGATGATTTAGGAAACAGAGCGAATCAGTGGGTGGACACTGACAAAGTGGTGTAGTGGTTTGCGCTGTCGACTCACAGCAAGAAGGTTCTGGGTTCGAGCCCCGTGGCCGGCGAGGGCCTTTCTGTGTGGAGTTTGCATGTTCTCCCTGTGGGTTTCCTCCGGGTGCTCTGGTTTCCCCCACAGTCCAAACACATGCAGGTTAGGTTAATGTGGGACGGCCTCGGGCTGAGGTGCCCTTGAGCGAGGCACCGAACTCCCAACTGCTCCCCGGGTGCTGTTAGCACGGCTTCCCACTGCTCTGGGTAAGAGTGAGTGTGTGTGTGTGTGTGTGTGTGTGTGTGTGTGTGTGTGTGTGTGTGTTCACTGCTTCAAATGGGTTAAATGTAGAGAGGAATTTCACAAGTGTGTGATGAATAAAGTTGTGCTTTCATACAGCTGTAACCTCCATCATTTCCATAAGAGACGAAGAAATCATCGTCTCCGTTCGTGATCCTTTAACTCAGTCAGTGAACTGTGACAGTGACTCAGAAGGAGACATTCAGAATCAGGAGAACGTGCCTCAAATTTCACACAAATTGTGAGTGCCTGGTGCGACACGTGGGTCCATTTCAGTATTACGAAGAACTTGGACGACGTTCTGTAAATTAGTGTCTTTGACATTTATCATTAATCTCATCTCATCTCATTATCTCTAGCCGCTTTATCCTTCTACAGGGTCGCAGGCGAGCTGGAGCCTATCCCAGCTGACTATGGGTGAAAGGCGGGGTTCACCCTGGACAAGTCGCCAGGTCATCACAGGGCTGACACATAGACACAGACAACCATTCACACTCACATTCACACCTACGCTCAATTTAGAGTCACCAGTTAACCTAACCTGCATGTCTTTGGACTGTGGGGGAAACCGGAGCACCCGGAGGAAACCCACGCGGACACGGGGAGAACATGCAAACTCCGCACAGAAAGACCCTCGCCGGCCACGGGGCTCGAACCCGGACCTTCTTGCTGTGAGGTGACAGCGCTAACCACTACACCACCGTGCCGCCCTTATCATTAATCCTGATTATTAAATAGAATCATCATCATCCATTAATCACAGTTTACACGGGAAAGCAAATTTTTTTCTCTAATTTATATGCAAATTTTTATTGTTATTTTCCAATAATTACATTTCATTCTAAGACGGAAAAAAAAATCTTACTTATTAACGCACAACTGAATGCATGGTGCATATTGCTATTATTATTATTGCCCAAAAAAATCGTACAATAAACATTTTAAAAAAAAGTACAAACCTGAATTGTTTGTTATTGCAATACGACTACTACTACTACTACTACTAATAATATTACACTAAGAGGAAAAATATCCTAGTCAACAATAAATATTATAATAAAAAAAATACAATTGCATTCTTTGTATTTCCATAAATAACTAAATAGATAAAACATGGTTTTCCCCAAAGCGTTTTAGCGTATCGAGCCCGATCTGCTCGCTCTGCCTGCCGATACGCTTAGTCGTTTTAGTTAAAATCCGATACGCTTAGATTTATACCGATACGTTAAATTTCCTACCCACAAGTAACTAGATACATAGGAGAGCAAATAACAGATCCATTTACATATCGACTGATATTTGTGTTAAACAAGCGCTCTTTTTTTTTCCAATGTTTGTGTTGAATATGTCCGCGTGGTATGATGTAAACAAACTGTTATCTGTTGCCTGTGTCAAGATCACGTGTTCAAACCGTCCAGTAAAAACATTGAAAGAAAACGTCAGACATCCTGGAATTTTCCGATTCATCATAAGCGATCTCATTGGCTGCCGATGTCGTCCCCCGCCAGATGGACAAAGCCGACTGATTTTAATCACAAAAGTCTGACCTAGTCCATTATGATTATGGCTTCGATCAAAGATTGGTTGACTAAATGTCAACAAACCCACATGAGTGATGGCGCACAAAACCAGTCAGCTGTCATGACAACAAAAACGTCGTCAATTCTGATCACAGCGACTGGCTCAAAAAGCACTCGCTGGACAATTTGAGCCACATCAGCATGGATGGCAGCGAGATGGACTATGAGAGGGCTGCCCAACATCAGGCCAAGCAAACGCCAAGGAGAATTAATCTGCTTTAAAGGAGTCGAAAACTTAATCCATTAGTTTGGGTTTGCAGAAAGATTCTGTACTTATAAACACTCTCACCAAGTGAAGTTGTCCAAATGTGTCAAATATAGCATAATTTCAAATAATAATCATAAGCAGTTTTGGCAGTGTGATGTCACTGGGATCCATTTAACAAAAGGCGGCTCCGGATTATTCTTTTGTTAAAGGCTCACCGTGACATCACACTGCCAAATACGCTCATCATTATTATTCCAAAATATGCTGCATTTGACACTTATTAACAAATTCTCTTCATGAATGTGTTTATAAATACATAATCTTTCCGCAAACTTAAATGTATGAATTAAGTTTTCTTTTCCTTTAAATACGTTTTAATCTTAATCTAGTCCATTTAATAAAGTGCCAAAATGTAAACTTTATAATATGCAGCTCCTTTACTTTTCTTTTCAGTGTATCTTAGTTATACATGTATTACGGTAATTGCATCAGAAACATTCTAAATCATTACAGTTATAGTAATACAGCAACTTATTTTACGGTGGCAGGTCTTAGGTTCAGATCCCTTTGTGATCAACAGGAGGTCATGATGATCGATTCTCTTCATTGGATTGCAGAAGATGGAGCAAACTACTGGTCATATTTTCATGCACATTTTTGTTACAGCATGACTTGATCATAGAGAATTAAAGGAAAACTCCGGAGTGAAATGCTTTTTAGGTCTATTTTCGCATTATTGGGAGTACATACGTTGAGTTGCTATCACAATCACGTCAATCGGATGTGTTTTGAGAAAATTAGTTTTTTTGTGATTTCAACCGGAAAGCGCTAACACGGCAGTGCGCGGGGCGTGTCTTTTTGCCGATACAAAATGCTAGTTTTAAAACCATTGCAAAGCTCAAAACAACATGACAGTTCTGTGGAAGTGAGTAGAGGGTTCCTACAAACAAAAGGAGGTGCCTCTAGCTCTGCAAGTGCACGGATAGTGTGTGTAGAAGAGTAAATATAAAGCCTCAGACGCCATCTTCAGTGGACAGTCCGTAAAAGTCGAGTGCCGAGTGCAGAGCCCATCCCGCTGGAAATGCACAATGGGCTCTGCACTCGACTTTTACGGATTGTCCACTGAAGATGGCGTCTGAGGAAGCCCAACTGCAGCTAAGGTCACTGGCTTTATATTTACTCTTCTACACACTATCCGTGCACTTGCAGAGCTAGAGACACCTCCTTTTGTTTGTAGGAACCCTCTACTCACTTCCACAGAACTGTCATGTTGTTTTGAGCTTTGCAACGGTTTTTAAACTAGCGTTTTGTATCGGCAAAAAGACACGCCCCGCGCACTGCCGTGTTAGCGCTTTCCGGTTGAAATCACAAAAAACTAATTTTCTCAAAACACATCCGATTGACGTGATTGTGATAGCAACTCAACGTATGTACTCCCAACATGGGCGCCGCCGGGGGGGAAAGGTTAGAACAATTCTAGGGGCCCAGCACTGCCATGGGGCCCTTTAAGGGGCTGATAATATGCTTTTAATGATTTTAATAAGACTTTTGAAATAACAACAATGCAATATTCCATCTGGTAAAATGAGCTAATTGAACAAGGTTGTCTATTTCTTGAGTTCTTCAACATATTGTCATTTAACCCTCCCCCTTTTGCGAAATGGTACGGTCCAGTTCTGGTAGAAGCGCGATGCGTTAAATCTGTGTGCTGATCAGTGCAACGCTACTTGCTGCTGTGTCACGGTGCAGCAGCCAGCCAGCCAGCAGTGGAGTGCGTACAGTCTATGATCACTAAATATGAAGCGTGGCTGTCAAAGACGTAAAGAAAGGCAGCTGAAAGCTGAGAGGGACCGGAGAGGCAGGCAACTGGTCACTCAGTTTTTCCCAAAGAAAGGTAGCTATCGCTCACATGTGTGTTCAAAATATTAGCGAATGGTAAATGAACAGTATGAACGTGGTTGGATTAGCCTATCAAGAGAACACTTTTACAGTTTGTACAGTGACATTTTTTCCATTTTAATAACTGAACTGACTTGTGTGATAAACAAGATGAAATATTACGTTATGCTGGTGCTAATAACTAGTGCTAATAACCAGTTTCATAACTAATGGGGTGCCCTAAATATGCACAGATTCAGCCTCAGGGGGACCTCCGCCCTACCAAACCACTGAACCCCCCTTTGGAGAAGGAGGTAAGCAGCAATACAACCCATAAATGCTTTAGGATTGAAGTTTTTAATGAGCGAGCGCCATATACAGTTTGCTAGATTAAAGTGTTGCTAATAACGGACACCAGTCAAGTGTTTGACATGGTTACGTGTGTGGAATGTTCACACGTTCTAAACCATTGGTTGGAGAAAGCGCAGCACACACAAAAGAGGGGTAGAGGTTACAACATATGAAGAAATACGTACGTAATTGATCAAACATTCCCTTTTTGCAGAACAGTACACACAGCTTTCTACCTAACACATAACAATCCATGGGATTTCCATAGGTATTTTGATGCTGGGTAGAAAACTTTTTCTATGATTTATTAGCAGTCACATCACACATTTCACTACCAATTGTCCTAGCACAAGAAGGCATGTGGCAAAATCTTGAATTTTCATTTGTGATTGTAAATGCACCAGAATTAGTCACTGACCAGTTTTCATCTAGTCCCTGGTAGGTTAATACATAAAATGTAATAAAGTCACAAACTCAAGGTCCATGGGCTATCAAAAGTCAAATAATGACAATAGTGCAATTGTGACGAGGGTGGGCAAAGTTGGGGGCCCAAAATTCTAATCTTTCATGGGGCCCAAAATTTCTGGCGGCGCCCCTGACTCCCAATAATGCGAAAATAGACCTAAAAAGCATTTCAGTCCGGAGTTTTCCTTTAAGAGATCCCCTGGACCCCCCAGTTTCGCTTCGCACCTTCACCGCTCAATTGTCTGTGTATTATCAGGCCAGAATTTAGGGCTTTCATTTTTTTCTGGGGAAAACACTGATAAAAGTTTCTAAAACGGTGTTGCTATTACCACTACTACTACTACTAATAATAATAATAGTAATAATAATAATACAAGTTTGCTCAAACGGAAACACTAATAATAATAATAATAATAATAATAATAATAAAATTTTAATATTTAATAATAAATACAATCAATAATATTTTAATAATAAATAAAATTAACGATAATATTTTAATAATAATAATAATAATAATAATAATAATAATAATAATGTTTCAGGTTGCGCAAACTTGTTTCTTCTGTTTAAAAATATCCCTTATTGTAATTTCGGTTATTTAAATCTGTATTTATTTGGTATTTATTTATTTCCTGTGTGTTTGTGTTACAGTGATGGTGAATAAAAGCCCTGAGCTAACTGTGCTAAAGTCAGTGTTTATTCACACACAGAACCGAACCGCAGAACTGAGAGAGAGGGAGGGATGGAGGGATGGGGGCAGAGAGAGAGAGAGAGCGATCTGAAGGATTTCGAGGTGTTTTAATGAGTGAACTTTAATGAGTGAACTTTAATGACGTTACTCCGAACTGAAACTCGCTGTGCTAACAGATCTCCGATGCTAACTCTCTGACTAGCGCGAGCCGAGCTCAACCAGTACCTCGCGATCCGGAACACGGATTTAGTCGGCACAAAAGTCAGGATCTTCTCCACCACTTCCGCCACATTCCCGAGCACAAAGCCGGCTTTACTCTCCACAGCAGCGCCGCTAGAACATTCATCAACCTCCATCTTCTGTCTGAACCCGTTCCGGAGCTCCACAACACCTTCCCCTTTTTCTTTCGTTTTCACCTTTCCTTTAACGCTGTGAAACTGGCCTCAGATACTTCCTGTTCCGGCATAATTCAAAATAAGAGTTCCAACTTCCGCTTCCTCTTTGGGATTTTTGGTTTCAGCGGGTTTTATCCACAATCTTGCACCTTGAGGTTTTATTCCTTCTCAGTGTTCATCCATTTTAAAGTGCATATTCTGGATCAATTTCGTTTTTTATTCCTCAGCCACCGTAAGGTGCAGGAGGCATTATGTTTTCGGGTTGTCTGTCTGTCCTGAAACCTTGTGAACGCGATATCTCAAAGGCTAATGAAAGGAATTTCACCAAACTTTCACCATTTGTGCACTTTCGGACAAACATGAACTGATTAGATTTTGAGATCAAAAGGTCTAAGGTCAAGGTCACTCTGAGGTCAAATGTCTGTCCAAAAACCTTGTGAACACAATGTCTCCAAGGCTGATACAAGTAATTTCACCAGGTCAAGATTACTGTGAGGTCAAATGTCCATCCCCAAATCACAACTGAATAAGGTGTGTAGTCTACCGGGTGGAGGCATCGCCATCAACACCGTTGGTGTCGAGTTCTATCTAGTTTTATATGAAAGAATGTCCCTTTACACACTCATCCAGAAGGGTAATTTTGCACAAGGCCATCTGTCTACAGCAAAAAAAAAAAAAAAAACGCGTCCCAAGGGAAAAATCCCAAGGAAGTCTGGAGCCAGATTCGTGACGTTACCTGCGGAAGCGCCAGCAGGCTGCCACACTGAGGAAGGTACACGCCGAAACGCGTTTGTGCAATAAAAGGACATTATATGCAAGGTGCGGCCTTTTTCTTTGGAAATTGAGTTGCACATTTGGGTCAGCACCCTTATATTAGGAATTATTTAAGAGTGAAGCCTGCTCCAAGTAGAAAAAATACTCTGGTCTTTTGGGAAACAATGAGTACTAATTCCATCAAGATTGGTGTTGCTACACCCTCCTACGATACATCTGTTAACCATTTTAATAATTACGTGATAACGTTGAAGAAATTTGCAGAAAACCACCAGGTCATTTTCTCATAAACAAATCAACACTGGCGTAGGATTCAGAAGGAGGCGTCCCGCACGCGACGTCATGAAAATCAATGATTGCCGGGAAATCCAAATGGCAAGTTTTTTCAGAGGCGGACCAATTCGCCTCAAATGGCTTGATTTCAACTGAATTTTTCTGGTATTGCGCAAGGTAAAAAAAATTGCACAAAATGTGACGGATATTTGACCAAAGTTTAATATAAAATAGGAGAATTACAGTGATCTTGCTCCTGAATTTACCCGTGATGTGCCCTTTAAAGCCGTTTTCCAGTCCAGTCGTCTAAACAAGTCTTCCCTCCCTTCACCACTGTCTCCACATTCTGATATACTGTACTTTTAAGGTTGTCCTCTACCTGCCCTATTTCCCATAACTTTCATCATTTCTTGTCTTTTATAAATTTCCTGTATGACATAAAGATCATTTCCACTGTCTGAGCTTCATGGCACTGATCATAAACATCAGTATGGTGTTATAGTCCATGGACACGAGTGTTTTAGTGTGAAATGCACCACTGGTATTTTTCATCCGAGCCCCATCCGGGACATGGAGAACCAAAACCAGGAGATAAATCTCTGTCTGTCACTCATGAGGAAATCGATGAATTGTTTTGATAAATTTGGGGACTTTTTGTTTGTGAATGTGTCAATATAATAAAAAGAAAATCACACGTTGGCTTGAAGATATGAAGTTTATCTTCTCATGTTGAAAAACTCACACTGTCCATACGAAATCTATCACGGATCTGAATGACATATTTAAATAATATTGTCTGGTGTTGAGTGGTCGATCAGATATATTCCGTTCAGTTAACATGATACTGAACGAGTCGAAGACAAGTAGCTGAATGGAATATATCTGATAGACCACGAAAAAAAGCCAGCTAATATTATTATTATTACACATACACATTCCTTTCGGGTGTTCAACGCGTCTTTCTCTTTTCTCCGTTTCTGGTTGAGAGTACGCTGTGCGCATTCTGGCTGCCATTTCTCACCGGAGGTTTTATTTTATTTTCCCTTTTGTTTTTCTTTTTTTGTGTTTGTGTAGTTTGATGTTTGTTTTTTGTTTGAGTGTTTTGTTCGCCGGTTGGGGTGTAGCTTCGGACCCAGTTTTGGGCGTCGGTTCCCTCCAGGCCTTGGTTCACCATGGGTGATGCCTGTGCTCCTGGATGTGGACTGCAGTGAGCTCGTTGCTCTTTCGTGGTTGTTCAGCGCTTTGTGCAGCGGTGCTTCTGTGATTGGCGCAGTGTTCCGAGCGATGTTGCTCAGTGGTGTTGCGGTGGCTGTGCAGGTGGTTTGGGATGTACCAGCACTCTGCATGGCGGTGCTTCTGTGCTCGCTTTGTGGATGCATGGTGTGGTGTTCTGAGCGATGTTGCCCAGCGACGTCACGGCAGCTGTGCAGGCGGTGTGGGACTTATCTTCGTGTGCCTTTTGGTGGGACTGTGGCTGCTACACCATTGGAATGAACCTTCTTTTGGTGGACTTTTTTTTTTAATTGTAAAGCAACCTTGGGTATAAGAAAGGTGCTATATAAATTCAACTGATTATTATTTATTATTAAAATTCTCTCAAAATCTTCTGTGTTTAACGAAGCAAACCTGGCAGCCATGTTTGTTTACAAATTGTCACAGTTGCTCGCTAGCATGGAAGTCTTGCATCTCCGATGTGTGACGTCATGTTGTCTTGATAACCATGCAATATTGTAAACCATACACAGTGCTAATTCTCCATTGGGTAGAGTGACATAATACACGTAGGATAAGTGATATGCTAACAATATTGCATGCTATCAAACCAAATGAATGAAACCCGCTAGAAGGGAATAGAACACGTTTTTATCTCATCTCATTATCTCTAGCCTCCATGGAAAAAGTGTCCTGTATGGAATAATAATTCCTGATATTTCACTCCGATGATGTCACTCACAGTGTTTTCCTGCTGACGAGACGCGCGTTGTCAAAATGGTGAAACGGTTCAAAATTAAAATTCTTTTGATTAACTTGGGATTTTGTGTGTGTGTGTGTGTGTGTGTGTGTGTGTGTGTGGATGCATCCATGTAATATAAAGAACATTACACAGATGTGTGAAGATATGAAGTTTATCTTCTTGGGTTGAAAAATATTTTTACTCGTTCACGTCGCTCACTCATGATATATCCATTCACCACTCAAAGATAAACTTCATATCTTCACACCACCATGTAATATCCTCCATTTCTCATGACCTATAGTGTGTTGTTAATGTTGCTGTGGCCAGTTCTCATCCTCCTTATTATTACTTGCTCCTTCTGTTTTGTTCCCCTGTTCCCCATCATACCCACTGTGTTGTGGGTTGAGTGTAAGAGTCTCCCTTTTATTGCATTGGCCCAGTTCTGTTATCTCTCCTGATCCGCTGTTCTCTACGCTATACCTTTCTCCTCTGATTTTGATAGTTTAATAATGATTCAACATTTTCTTTCTTGATTGCTTCTTTAGATAGTTTATCTGCTCTTTCATTTCCCAGGATACCTGTGTGTGCTGGGATCCACGGCCACGGGAACGTCATATTCCTCCCTTGTCTCATTATTCTTGACTTAGTGATCAAGAGTTCCTACAGCAGATCCTCATGTTTCTCTCTGTACCTGACTCGATGCTTTCAAGAGCTGACACAGAGTCACTACACATCACTATGGTGCTGCAATCTGCTTGCTTTCTCAACCCATTCTAATGCTATCAGAAAGAAAGAAAGAAAGAAAGAAAGAAAGAAAGAAAACTCCAACAAAATGCTTAAAAAAAACTTGTTTGATGATACTTTATTTAATGTCCATGAAAATAAATTAATTTTATCATGTATTTAAAATAAAATTGAAAAGAGAGAAAAAAAGCTGTTAATTTTTTTTTACATTTTAAAGATTAAGTGCAAAAACAAGTGAACAAAACAAAACACCTGCTTTGTCAGTTTGTAATAAAAATAAATAAATAATGAACTTAAAGATCATAATATTGCAGAAAAAACATAGTGACATAATTTATCATGATTTTCATATTATATCATTGTATTGCTAAGACAAACGAGGGAGAACCCTGCTGTAGAGATGTTTCATATCACAAGAAGAAAAATAGCTGCACCTATAATAATAATAATAATAATAATAATGGGGGCGGCACGGTGGTGTAGTGGTTAGCGCTGTCGCCTCACAGCAAGAAGGTCCGGGTTCGAGCCCCGTGGCCGGCGAAGGCCTTTCTGTGCGGAGTTTGCATGTTCTCCCCGTGGGTTTCCTCTGGGTGCTCCGGTTTCCCCCACAGTCCAAAGACATGCAGGTTAGGTTAACTGGTGACTCTAAATTGAGCGTAGGTGTGAATGTGAGTGTGAATGGTTGTCTGTGTCTATGTGTCAGCCCTGTGATGACCTGGCGACTTGTCCAGGGTGTACCCCGCCTTTCGCCCGTAGTCAGCTGGGATAGGCTCCAGCTCGCCTGCGACCCTGTAGAACAGGATAAAGCGGCTACAGATAATGAGATGAGATGAGATGAAGTATTAATAGCAAAAAAAAGTCGCAATATGAGAGAATAAAGTAGAACCCAGAGTGAATCCCATGTAAACATCCATGTAAATATGGACTGAAACAGCATTTCTCACGTCTGTTTATTTGTTTGTTTTGTTTATCTGCCTAAAACTATTTATTCATTGATTTATTTTTAGCTCGTTTCCTGCCATTGCTATTTTAGTTTTCCTTGCACTATGTAATGCTTTGCAAACAGTTATTAAAAACAACTCATGGCTGTAATATCAAACAGAGTTTGTAAAAATTCACTCATGCTCATCATGAAATAATTCCGAATTAATTTTTTTATTTAAAGTGATTAAAATACACTCACCAGCCACTTTATTAGGAACACCCCTACATCCACCTGCTCTTTTGTTTTCTGCAGTTCTGTAATCAGCCGATCCCTCGACAGCAGCACGATGCATCAAATCACGCAGATACAAATCAAGAGCTTCAGTTAATGTTTGCAATGTTCAAACATCAGAATGGGAAACATTGTGATCTCACAGTGAAGTGTGACTTTCTTTCACTGTGGTATGGGTGTTGGTTTGAGCCAGATGAGTATGAGGTTTGAGTATTTCAGAAGCTGCTGATCTCCTCCTGGGGTTTTCACACACAACAATCTCTAGAGTTTACACAGAATGGTGCAGAAAACAAAAAAAAAACATCACTGAGTGAGTGAGCGACAGTTCTGTGGGTGGAAACAAATACCTTGTTGATAAGAGAGGGTCAGAGGGAAATGGACAGATTGGTTTGTCTGTGAAGATTCTTAGCCATCCAGATCATAGTAAACTGTGGGTGGTAAAAGAGAGCAACTGGACTTGCCTGAAGGTTCTTGAAGACGTTGCACCTCTCATCCGAAAGGCTTCTTCAGTTCTGTCTGACTGGTAGGGAGCATCAGGTATTTATCCTCTCATGGATGAAAAGCTCATCTAAGGTGTCGTTGAGTCATCCTGTTGGTGTAGGTCACTGGAGGCTGGGTGTGAACGGCCTCGAGAGTCGTTAGGGTGATCAATGGTGTGGCAGCGAGGGCGTGGTCAAGCGTCGGTCTGTGACCGGAGGGCGGAGTCAGGGAAGGTAAGTGACAGAATCACTACACCTGATGTCAATTAACCGGTGTTTGTGTGTCTTCCCCAATGACCACGCCCTATATAAAAAGAGAGAGAGAGCAGTGGAAGAGAGCTCTCTCCCCAACCAGACGACTGATGTGTGTGTGTGTGTGTGTGTGTGTGTGTGTGTGTGTGTGTGTGTGTGTGTGTGTGTCTGTCTGTCTGTCTGTCTCTGAGTGTCTGGGAAGAGTGAACGCTGAAAAGTGGTATAACAAAGAGGTTTTTTAACTCAGTTCTGTCCTGCTGTACTTCTGTGCTCCACCCACCCGTGCAAAGTTTTACAGTGGTGCTGAAACCCGGGAAGGAGCACAGAGGAGAACAGCCCCATGGAGTCCTCCCCCTTCGTGGACCCAGCACCAGGCGCTGGTCGACCTCTGAAAGGAGCAAGCACAAAGGTTCGAGGCCCTGGTGCTGGCGCAACAGGAAGATCATCAGGCGTTCCAGCACCTCTTCGCGTCGACGGGGTCCACCACCTCCACCGCCGTGGGCCCACTCCACCTGACCCTCATGAAGATGGGCCCGCATGACGACCCCGAGGCCTTCCTAGCGCTCTTCAAGCAAGCAGCAGAGGCCTGGGGCTAGCCGGTGGAACAGCGCGCGGTGCGCCTCCTCCCCCTGCTAATGGGCGAGGCGCAGCTGGCCGCGCTACAGCTCCCCGCCGACAGCCGGCTGGTCTACGCAGACCTGCGCCGGGCCGTCCTCCAGCGTGTGGGGCACACCTCAGAACAACAACGCCAGCGCTTCCACGCTCTACGCCTAGAGGAGGTCGGCCACCCGTTCGCGTTTGGGCAGCAACTCCGGGATGCCTGCCGGCGGTGGCTGAGGGCTGACAACGGTGACGCCGAGGGAATCATCGATCTGGTGGCACTGGAGCAGTTCATTGCACAACTTCCCGAAGGGACCACGGAGTGGGTCCAGTGCCATCACCCGGCGTCGCTGGATCAGGCCATCGAGTTGGCGGAGGATCATTTGGCGGCTGTTCCCGCAGCAGGATCGCAGATCTCCTCTTCTCCTCTCTCTCTCTCCCCCTCCCCTTCTGTGTCTCGTCTTTGCCCCGTTCCCCCACCGCGGAGGCGGGGGCCGGCTCCACCCCAGCCGGCCCGCCGCACCCATGGTGCCCTCCCGTTTCCCGCTTGCGTGTCTGTCTCTCCCCCCCCCTCAGGTGATTGAGCCCCAGAGCGCCGGTGCAGAGAGAGAGCCCAGGCCGGTTTGCTGGCGCTGCGGGGAGCCGGGGCACCTCCAGCATCAGTGCTCGGTAATGGAGGTGGGGGCAGTGGTCCAGATCCCCGACGCGCCAGGAACTGCCCTCGATCGGGCCAGAGCGTATCACATACCGGTGAGTATCCAAGGGGATAAGTATCAGGCTTTGGTGGACTCTGGCTGTAATCAGACCTCAATCCACCAAAGCCTGGTGCAAGATGAGGCATTGGGGGGCGCACAATTGGTGAAAGTGTTGTGTGTGCACGGGGATGTTCACAACTACCCTTTAGTGTCGGTCCACATTCTATTTCGAGGGGAAAAATTTAGTGTAACGGCGGCGGTTAATCCTCGCCTTACCCACTCGATAATTTTGGGGACTGATTGGCCGGGATTTCGGGAGTTAATGACTCATTTAGTGAAGAGTGGGTCCTGCTGTAGTTCAGCAGGGGGAGGTCCCAGTGTGGCAGTGGCGGGAGCAGCTGTCACAGAGCCGTCTACATCATCTCCGCGTCAGAGTGAGGAGCAGCAGGCTCTTCCTCCCTCTCTCGGGGAATCCCTCGCGGATTTCCGGTTAGAACAGGCGCGGGACGAGACTCTGTGGAATGCGTTTGACCAAGTGAGAGTAATCGATGGTCAAATGCTCCAGCCAAACGCCACCCCGTCCTTCCCCTATTTCTCTATTATGAAGGATAGATTATACCAAGTGACGCAGGACACTCAGACTAAAGAGCAGATCACGCAGCTTTTGATTCCAAAGAGCCGCCGGGAATTGGTATTCCAGGTGGCTCACTTTAATCTCATGGCTGGACACTTGGGGCAGGATAAGACACTAGCCCGAATAATGGCCCGGTTCTATTGGCCAGGGATTCGCGGCGATGTCTGTCGGTGGTGTACGGCATGCCGCGAATGCCAATTAGTAAATCCAGCGGCCATTCCAAAAGCGCCTTTGCGCCCTCTACCATTAATCGAGACCCCGTTTGAAAGAATTGGGATGGATCTCGTCGGGCCATTAGATCGGTCAACACGAGGGTATCGCTTTATTTTAGTTCTGGTGGACTATGCAATGGGATACCCAGAAGCAGTGCCTCTTCGCAATATCTCAGCACGTAGTATTGCGGAAGCGTTCTTCCACATCATCTCCCGAGTTGGAATCCCCAAAGAGATTCTGACTGATCAAGGGCACTTCGTTTATGTCACGCACACTGCGCGAACTGTATGGGTTACTGGGAATTAAGCCGATCCGCACCAGCGTTTATCACCCACAAACAGACAGTTTAGTCGGTTTTCTGAAGTGTTCCTGAGCCCATACAGTGATTTCCGCTACAGACACATGTCTGCTTTTAATGCAGTGTCTCCTGAGGGCCTGAAGATCACAGGCATCCAGTGTCAGTTTTCAGCCTTGTCTCTTGCATACAGAGATTACTCCAGATTCTCTGAATCTTTTAATGATATTATGGACCATAGGTGATGTGATCTACAAATTCTTTGCAGTTTTACATTGAAGAACGTTATTCTTAAATTGTTGCACTGTTTGCCCACACAGTCTTTCACAGAGCGGTGAACCCCACCCCATCTTTACTTCTGAGAGACTCCGCCTCTCTGGGATGCTCTTTTTATACCCAATCATCTTACTGACCTGTTCCCAATTAACCTAATTCGTTGTGAGATATTCCATCAGGTGGTTTTTTTTTGTCGCATTACACCACTTTTCCAGTCTGTTAATTCAAAATTAACATATGTTTTCAATCAATCAAATTTCTCAGTTTCAACATGTGATATGTTGTCTTTGTACTATTTTCAATGAAATATAGAGTTTCCATGATTTGCAAATCTTCATGTTCTGTTTTTATTGACATTTTCCACAGCATCTCAACTTTTTTGGAAACAGGGTTGTATATAGAGGATATTACATGGTGGTATAAAGATATGAAGTTTATCTTTGAGTGATGAACATATTCAGGAGTGACCAAAGATGATCTTCAACACGAAGATAAACTTCATATCTTCGCACCACCGTGTGATGTTCTTTATATTATATGGACATATCCACACAAAAAATACGCAAGTTAATCAAAAGAATTTTAATTTTGAATCAGTTCACCATTTTGACAACGCGCATCTAGTCAGCAGGAAAACACTGGGAGTGACATCATCAGAGTGAAATATCAGGAATTATTATCCATACAGGACACTTTTTCCATGGAATAAAAACGTGTTCTATTCCCTTCTAGCGGGTTTCATTCATTTGGTTTGATAGCATGTAATATTGTTAGCAGATCGCTTATCCTACGTGTATTATGTCACTCTACCCAATGGAGAATGAGTGTTGAATATGGTTTACGATATTGCATGGCTGTCAAGACAACATGACGTCACACGTCAGAGACGTAAAACTTCCATGCGACTGGGACAATTTGTAAACAAACATGGCTGCAAGGTTTGCATCATTAAATACGGAAGATTTTGAGAGAATTTTGAAAGAGAAAGACGTGTTGAACACCCGAAAGGAATGTGTATATATTATAATAATAATAATAATAATAATGGCTTTTTTCGTGGTCTATCAGATATATTCCATTTAGCTACTCGTCTTCGACTTGTTCAGTATCATGCTTGCTGAACAGAATATATCTGATAGACCACTCAACACCAGACAATATTATTTAAATATGTCACTCAAATCCGTGATGTATTTCGTATGAAAAATGTGTAGTTTTTCAACATGAGAAGATAAACTTCATATATTCAAGCCAATGTGTGATTTTCTTTTTATTATATCGACACATTCACAAACAAAAAGTCCCCACATTTATCAAAACAATTCATCGATTTCCTCACGAGTGACAGACAGAGATTTATGTCAGGTTTCGGTTCTCCATGTCCCAGTTGGAGCTCAGATGAAAAATACCAGTTGTGCATTTCCCACTAAAACACTCATGTCTGTGTAATATATATATATATGTTATTTATCAGCTGGGAGGTCCGTATGGTGAAATACCATGACCGAGGTCTTGAAAGTACTGAGCGAGGCCCTCTGGGCCGAGGTCAGTATTCAAAGCCGAGGTCACGGTATTTCACCATACGGACTGACCTTAAGCTGGTAAATAATTTTTTTTTTTCTTTACCAAATTCTAACAGAAAACGAGAGCGCCCGAAAGGGAAAACCGAGCCGCGCCGCCATTTTGAATCTTCATTCACGGCTGTAATGCAAATGGATTCCTCCTCGGTATACAAGTGCACTTCCATGGCAGGAAAAAAACTACATTTTGCCGCCTATGTAGTCCCCTATTTATACAAAATTGAGTCATTCAGGATTCAGCCATGTTTTTGCTCGGTGTTAGCAAGTTAGAGGTTTTTAGCTTTCTCCTGAAATGTTTTCTTTTATTTCTTCTTCCTCAGGGGAGTAAAACTCGCTTTCGCTGTGAACACTGTCGTTATCGCTATCCATGATGTAAAATTAATGCTATTCTCCTGAGAAATGCTGGCAAAAATTTATAATATTTTTGATAATATTATAAATAAATCTTATAAAAAAAGATAAATGTTGACAAAAAATGCTACTATGTTTGTTGTTGTGAACGAGCGAGTTGCCAGAGGTCCATAACCGAGGTCCGTAACCGGGGTCCATATCGTAGGATACGAACCCGCTCGCCAGCCAATCAGAGCGCAGGATTTGATGGAAACTGGACTGCGAAAAAAATATATATTATTTACCAGCTGGGAGGTCTGTATTGTGAAATACCATGACCTTGGTCTTGAAAATACTGACCGAGGCCTGAACGAGCGAATCGCCAAAGGTCCGTAACCAGGGTCCAGATTGTAGGATTCTGGATCGTTCACGAGCCAATCAGTCAGAGCGCACGATTTGATGGAAACCGGACCATGAAAAAAATAAGTATATACAAACGCAACCCCAATTCCAAAAAAGTTGGGACACTGTGTAAAACATCCATAAAAACAGAATGTGATAATTTGTAAATCATAGAGACTCTATATTTCATTGAAAATAGTATAAAGACAACATATTAAATGTTGAAACTGAGAAATTTTTATTGTTTTTTGAACAAATATATGCTCATTTTGAATTTGATGTCAGCAACACGTTTCAGAAAAGTTGGGACAGGGGCGTGTTTACTGCTGTGTTCCATCACTTCTACTTTTACTAACACTCTGTAAACGTTTGGGAACTGAGGAGACCTACTGCTGTAGTTTTGAAAGAGAAATCTTGTCTCATTCTTACATGATATACAATTTCAGCTGCTCAATTTGTCATATTTGATGCTTCATAATGCGCCAAATGTTTTCAAAAATTAAAAATTATTATAGTTTTATTTCCGCCCCTGTCCTGTTGTGGCTCTGTTCCCTAATGTGTGCACCTGTTCCAAGTAAAGCCCTTCATTAACCTGTCTATTTATTTAAGTCTTTTTTGTGCGGTTCCTCTGTATCATTCAGCCTTGAGCCTTGTTTTTTGCTCCAGTGTTTCCTGGATTTGACTCTTGCTGGTGTTTTTTCTTTGTTGGTCCTTTTCTGTGTTTTGTTTTTCCTGTTTATTCTGTTCCCGTTGCAGGTCTGTTCCCTGACAATCACCGATAATGATGATTTCTCTGACGGACTGTCCACTGAAAATATCACACTGAGTTTACACACTTGCTTTTCATCAATAATTGCATGTTAATAAAGATTTTTATTTATTCGGTAGTTATGTTAATGTTAAATGATTCAGGACAGAGATATAAGTGCTCATGCGTTTATTTCTAGAAAACTAAGCTGCATGATATTATGGTTGATAAATATAAAGTGCTTTTATACCTGTAGCTGTCATGAGTATCAGAGCCCCTTTAATCAGCTTTCAGGATCACAGCGTTTTTTTGGGAAGTGTTAATATGGATACACATGTGAGAGGATTAAATACAGTGAGTAGCAGTGGTCGAACAAAAAAATATTTTTTTTACCAACACAAGAAGAAACAAAAGGTGATTTGGTCTGTAATGTTCTCACCAATACGGCTGATCAAATCATCTGGAAATTGTGGAATTAATCCACTTCCTAATGTAAACAAAATCCCGTCCAAACAGGGCTACAGAGCATAAGCTTTAAAAGCACAGTTTTAAATCCGTGTACTGTAAAGTTCCACATTCTAATCAGCATTCAGTGCTAAACTGAGCTCGTGTGAAAGCACTTGGTTTCCCTGAAGCTGATGATGGAGTCGGTCTGATCAGGAAAGACAGAGAGAGAGAGACGGAGTGAAAGAGAAAAAGACAGATGTTAGCAGATACACAAAGTTATCTTTCCCTTCAGTTACAGCGTGAACTGGAAATGTTTATTAAAATGCATGCAGATAAAATGTCAAAGCAAAAACAAACAAAGAAACAAAAAAGAAACAGAGCAGGACGTAGTGAGAAGAGCTTTTCCAGATTTTATTCAAGCTTCTCAAGAATAAATTAAAGACATAAGAAAAGACTAAGACAAACTAAAAGAGACTGAGTGAGTGGGGAGCTTTACATGGATGAAATTAAATGAAGTTTTATTATTTTACAGAAAGTAAAACCACTCAAAAGTTCTGTACAGCGGATGGAAAACCGATCGCCATAGACAGAGGAAAGCAGTGACAGAAAGTAAGAAAGGAAAGAGAAATGGAGAAGAACAGAAGTGTGAAGTGAAGCGACTCGGCCGACGCAGGGACCAGGGATGAGATCGTTTATCTATGTGGATGAGAGAAACAAAAAAAAAAATGATGAAGAAACAAGAGAACAGCATGCAAACAAAGCAGCATGCAAAGGGAACGTTTCATTATAATATACATTAAATTAAAGGTGAAAAAAGTATTCATGCTTCAATTTTATCCTTATCAAAATATTTACATGGAGGTCATGTCGTTCAGGGCGTGGTCGAGCTCCTCGGTGATGGCTTTGAGCCTGAGTTTCTGAGAATACAACTCATCTACACGAGCCAATCAGGAAATGGAGCAAAGGATTATGGGTGATGGGAATGATGAGTGCAAAAACAGGCGGATAAACAGACAGACAAAACGAGTGGAAATGGAGAGAAATAAAAAGAGGTTGAAGCAAAAAAAGATGAAGAGAAACTAAAACTAGAAATGAGAAACAATAAATAAGGATTTTATAGGAAAATAAATGTAATTTATCCTGCGACGTGAGACATGAGAGAGGTTTGTGGAACGTGACCTACCCTCCAGATCATCAATGGTCTTCTCCAGCTTGGCGACTGATTTCTCAGCAAACTCAGCACGAGTCTCAGCCTGGGAGGAAAACACACACACACACACACACACACACACACACACACACACACACACACACACACACACACAAAGTTTACACATGAACTCCAACATGCAACATGTTTAAACTCACTTGGGAATCTTAATGAGTGATAGTCAGACTGCAGTTTTGTTAAATAAAGATGGACTCGTGCTCTTTTCAGGTATTTTTAATCCCACCAGGATGGAAAATGTTCTTTTTAGATTGTTTAAATATAAAAGTAAATATGGCAGATATTAAAACACAACCAACACTAAAACATTTGCTCAAATGCGGACACGTCGTTCTGCAGCACATTTAATTTTGTGTAACTCAAGAGTGATTTGCACAAAATTATTTAATTTGATTTCATTTGTTAAATTCAATTATTTTTTAATTTTCTAATTATTTAATTAAATAATTATTTCATTATTTATTTTTTATTATTAATAAAGCGGCTAGAGAGAATGAGATGAATACCAATATTTTCATTCTTTTTACTATATTTATGTAATTTGTTTATTTAATTATCCCATTTATTTAATTATTTACTCAATTATTTAATTATTTTTTAATTATTTGTTTATTTAATTTGTTAAAATTTGTGACAACAAACGATTAATTAAAAAGGAAAAATATTAATTTTGCAGGATAGATTGTCCTGCAAATTAATATGCCAGAAGACAATACTGATCAATTATGGAAGACTTCAGTCGATTAATCATGACCAGTCTTAGAAATGTAATATTTTGTTGTACTGAAATAGCTAATAATAATAATAATAATAATAATAATAATAATGTGTTCATTTGTGATGCAGCTAAAGCAGCAACTGCACCTCCTTCAGCTTGTCAGTCAGAACCTTGATCTCGTCCTCAAATTTGTCCTCCTTCTGAGTGTACTGTAGACATAAAGAGAAGAAGTCAGTTAGACTCCACACACACACACACACACACACACACACACACACACACACACATGGGTCTGTCTCAGAAACTGGGTACTGTGGGGGTTCCCCACTAAATATACTCGCAGTCAATAAACTATACGGTTTTGAATGGTGATGTTGGTTTTAATTTGAAATAAAATGATGAAAGAAATCTTCTTTTTCTTTTGGCTGCTCCTGATTGGGGTCGCCACAGCGGATCTTTTGTCTCCATTGCTCCCTGTCTTCCGCATCCTTCTTTACCGCACCTGTCACTTTCATGTCCTCTCTCACCACATCCATGTATCTCCTCTTTGGCCTTCCTCGTTTTCGTGTGCCTGGCAGCTCCATCCTCAACATTCTCCTTCCCACATGCTCTGCATCTCTTCTCAGGATGTGCCCATACCATCTCAGTCTCATCTCTCTTAGCTTCATTCCCAAGCTCTCCACATGTGCTGTCCCTCTGATGTGCTCGTTCCTTATCCTGTCCAACCTCGTCACTCTCATCGCAAACCTTAACATCCTCAACTCCGTCACCTCCAACTTTGCCTCCTGTCTCTTCGTTAAGGGTACGGTCTCCAATCCATCCATCACAGCTGGTCTCACTACTGTCTTATACATCTTACCTTTCACTTCTGCTGGGACTTTCCTATCACAAATGACTCCCGAAATCCTTCTCCAACTGCTCCACCCTGCCTGCACTCTCTCTCTCACCTCACTATCGCAGCCCCCATTTTCCTGCACAGTTTGACCCCAGGTACTTGAATTCACCAACTTTCTTTACGTCTACTCCTTGCATCTTCACTACACTCTCATCCCCATTCTCATTGATGCACATGTATTCCGTTTTGCTACTGCTCACCTTCATTCCTCTTCGTTCCAATGCATACCTCCATCTCTCCAAACCCAACTCAACCTCCTTTCTACTTTCACCACATATCACAATATCATCCGCGCACATCATGTTCCATGGTGACTCTTGCCTCACTTTGTCCGTCAAGCTATCCATCACTATGGCAAACAAAAAAAGGACTCAAAGCAGATCCTTGATGAAGTCCCACCTTCACCTTCAACCATTCAGTCGTTCCAACTGCACACCTCACTGCTGTTTCACTGTTCTCATACATGTCTTGCTCCACTCTGATATACTTCTCATTCACTCCACTCTTTCTCATACAATACCATAACTCATCTCTCGGCACTCTATCGTATGCCTTCTCCAGGTCTACAGCACACAATGTAGCTTTCTCTGGCCTTCCCTGTACTTCTCCATTAACGTTCTTAAAGCAAAAATTGCATTCGACATGCTCTTCCTTGGCATAAACCCGTACTGCTCTTCACAGATTGCTACCTCTCTTCTCAATCTCGCCTCCAATACCCTTTCCCATAGCTTCATGGTGTGGCTCATCAATTTTATCCCTCTGTAATTACTGCAGCTCTGTACATCTCCCTTATTCTTGTATATTGGGACGAGCACACTCTTTCTCCATTCATTTGGCATTTTCTCATTCTCTAGGATCTTATTAAACAATCTCGTTAGGAACTCCACAGCCGTCTCACCCAAACATCTCCAAGCCTCAATCGGGATACCATCTGGTCCGACTGCTTTCCCAGTCTTCATTCTTTTCATGGCTGCCCTCACCTCATCCTTACTAACCAACTCTGCTTCCTGATTTGCTGTCTCCAGTGAATCTGACCTTTTCTCTCTTGGATTCTCCTCATTTAATAAATCCTCAAAGTACTCTTTCCACCTTCTTAATACACTCTCTTTGTTTGTCAGCACATTTCCATTTACATCTTTCATCAATCTTACCTGCTGTACATCCCTCGCTTCCCTGTTTCTCTGCCTAGCTAGTCTGTACAGGTCTTTCTCTCCTTCTTTGGTCTCCAGTCTTTCATACAACTCCTGGTATGCATCTGCTTTCACCTTCGCTACCGCTCTTTTTGCCTTCTGTCTCGTCTCTCTGTATAACCGCCTGCTTTCCTCGTCTCTCTGATCGTCCCAATTCTTCTTTGCTAGCTTCTTCTCTTTTATAATTTCCTGCACTTCTTTGTTCCACCACCATGTCTCCTTGTCTTCCTTCCTCCTTCCCGATGACCACCCTAGCACCTTCCTTGCTGCCTCTCTTACTAGTACAGCAGTAGTATTCCAATCTTCTGGCAGACTTCCATGACCACTCAATGTTCATCTCATTTCTTCCCTAAACTCCTTCTGATGTTCAACCTCTTTTAGTTTCCACCACTTAATCTTCAGCTCCACTATTTCACGCTTCCTCTTTTTCACTTTCAAGCTCATCCTGCATACGACCACTTGATGTTGTTTAGCTACTCTCTCCCCTGCCATCACTTTACAGTCTCCAATCTCCTTCAGGTTACCCCTTCTGCAGAGTATGTAGGCCACCTGTGTAGATCTTCCTCCACTCTTAAACGTCACCCTGTGCTGCTCTTTCTTCTCAAAGTATGTATTGACGATTGCCAAATTCACTCTCTTTGAAAAATCAACCACCATTTGCCCTTCCACATTTCTCTCTCTTATACCATATCTGCCCATCACGCCCTCATCTCCTCTGTTTCCCTCGCCAACATGTCCATTGAAATATGCTCCTATCAGCACGCGCTCCTCCCTCTGTATACTTTCTACCACTTCATCCATCTTTTCCCAGAAAGACTCTTTCTCTTCATTCTCACATCCAACCTGTAGGGCGTACGCACACACAACATTGATTACCACTCCTTGAATCTCCAACTTCATGCCTATCACTCTATCTGACACCCTGTGAGACATTTTGAAATTTCATGCCAAATATTGGCTCATTTGAAATTTCATGACAGCAACACATCTCAAAAAAGTTGGGACAGGGGCAATAAGAGGCTGGAAAAGTTAAAGGTACAAAAAAGGAACAGCTGGAGGACCAAATTGCAACTCATTAGGTCAATTGGCAATAGGTCATTAACATGACTGGGTATAAAAAGAGCATCTTGGAGTGGCAGCGGCTCTCAGAAGTAAAGATGGGAAGAGGATCACCAGTCCCCCTAATTCTGCGCCGACAAATAGTGGAGCAATATCAGAAAGGAGTTCGACAGTGTAAAATTGCAAAGAGTTTGAACGTATCATCATCTACAGTGCATAATATCATCAAAAGATTCAGAGAATCTGGAAGAATCTCTGTGCGTAAAGGTCAAGGCCGGAAAACCATACTGGGTGCCCGTGATCTTCGGGCCCTTAGACGGCACTGCATCACATACAGGCATGCTTCTGTATTGGAAATCACAAACTGGGCTCAGGAATATTTCCAGAGAACATTATCTGTGAACACAATTCACCGTGCCATCCGCTGTTGCCAGCTAAAACTCTATAGTTCAAAGAAGAAGCCGTATCTAAACACGATCCAGAAGCGCAGACGTCTTCTCTGGGCCAAGGCTCATTTAAAATGGACTGTGGCAAAGTGGAAAACTGTTCTGTGGTCAGACGAATCAAAATTTGAAGTTCTTTATGGAAATCAGGGACGCCGTGTCATTCGGACTAAAGAGGAGAAGGACGACCCAAGTTGTTATCAGTGCTCAGTTCAGAAGCCTGCATCTCTGATGGTATGGGTTGCATTAGTGCATGTGGCATGGGCAGCTTACACATCTGGAAAGACATCATCAATGTTGAAAGGTATATCCAGGTTCTAGAGCAACATATGCTCCCATCCAGATGACGTCTCTTTCAGGGAAGACCTTGCATTTTCCAACATGACAATGCCAAACCACATACTTCATCAATTACAGCATCATGGCTGCGTAGAAGAAGGGTCCGGGTACTGAACTGGCCAGCCTGCAGTCCAGATCTTTCACCCATAGAAAACATTTGGCGCATCATAAAATGGAAGATACGACAAAAAAGACCTAAGACAGTTGAGCAACTAGAATCCTACATTAGACAAGAATGGGTTAACATTCCTATCCCTAAACTTGAGCAACTTGTCTCCTCAGTCCCCAGACGTTTACAGACGGTTGTAAAGAGAAAAGGGGATGTCTCACAGTGGTAAACATGGCCTTGTCCCAACTTTTTTGAGATGTGTTGTTGTCATGAAATTTAAAATCACCTAATTTTTCTCTTTAAATGATACATTTTCTCAGTTTAAACATTTGATATGTCATCTATGTTCTATTCTGAATAAAATATGGAATTTTGAAACTTCCACATCATTGCATTCCGTTTTTATTGACAATTTGTAGTTTGGCCCAGCTTTTTTGGAATCGGGGTTGTACTTCATCGGCCAGCAACGCCTCCGTCTTATGGGAAACATGCAAAGCTTATGCCACAGGATTAATTATTTTGTACTCTTCAACAAAGAAGTACCAAAGACAGGAGAAACAAAAATCTTTAGAGAGTGAACTGATGGATAAAGAAAAAGCATATATTGCTGCTCCATCACCACCATTGTGGCAAGAAATCACGGGAATCAGAACAGCTCTAAATTGCCTTCTTACCAGGGATGCAGAGAAGAAAATGAAATATACTAGACAGAGGTTTTATGAGCATGGAGATAAAGCAGGCAAATGTCTGGCCTATTATGTTAAGAAGTGTGCAGAATCCCAAACTATTGCAGCTGTATCTGATAAAGATGGCCACAAGGTATATGAAAATAAACTGATAAATAACTGTTTTAAGAATTTTTACAAAAACCTGTACTCTTCTGAACAAGCTCCAGAGGGAGAGCAACTAATGGACAATTTCTTTGCTCAACTGGATTTGCCAAATTTGTCAGAAGAGCATAAGACTGCCCTTAATAGTCCCATAACTAAAACTGAAGAGATCAAAGCTATTAAAAGATTACAAAATGGAAAGTCACCAGGACCTGACGGCGTCTGTTGTGAATTTTATAAACAGTTCCAAAATATTCTTGTAGATCCTCTTCTTGATATGTTCAATCACTCCTTCACTACAGGAGAATTCCCACAAACACTGAAGGAGGCCAATATATCCTTAATTTTAAAGAAAGGGAAGTGCTCTGACTCTTGCGGATCCTACAGGCCCATAGCCCTCCTAAATGTGGATAGGAAGCTGCTTTCTAAAATCTTGGCCTCTTGTTTAGAAAATTTCTTACCAAAACTGGTGAAGGAAGACCAGACAGGTTTTGTAAGGGGTCGGAATTCAGCTACCAATGTTAGACATTTGTTGAATGCTATCCTAGCTTTTAAGCAAAAGTCTATTAATGGTCTGGTGCTTTCTCTCGACGCAGAGAAAGCATTCGACCGAATTGAATGGTCTTTCTTACTGTATACACTGGGTAAATTTGGGTTGGGGGAGGACTTTATAAAATGGGTCAAAATTATATATACTAGACCACAGGCAGCAGTCTTGACTAATGGACTCAGGTCTGAATTCTTCAATACTCACAGAGGGGTGATGCAGGGCTGCCCTTTATCGCCCCTCCTATTCGCTTTGGCCATAGAGCCACTTGCTGAGACCATAAGGGTGACACCCACAATACGTGGTTTAGAGATTGGACAGTTGTGTCATAAAATAACCTTATACGTGGATGATGTTCTAATCCTTCTGACCGACCCTGAAACATCTGTACCAGGTCTTATTGATGTGATGGACAGATTTAGTTGTTTCTCTGGTTATAAGATCAACCTGGATAAATCAGAGGCTATGCCCCTTGGTATTCTTTCAACAATACCAACTACTGTACCTTCCTTTCCTTTCAAATGGTCTCCCAATGGGTTTGTGTACTTAGGAATCTTCATCACCCCATCCTTTGATCAACTATATAAAGCCAACTTTGCACCCTTATTTTGTAAAATTAAGCAGGACCTAGAGCGATGGATGTCACTTCCTGTTTCCTGGTTAGGACGCATTGCCCTGGTCAAAATGAATGTTTTGCCTAGGTTATTGTATCCTATCCAAATTATTCCTGCTTTGTTTTCTAAAAGGGTGTTGAAGGATATAAATGGATGGCTTAGCGCTTTTATTTGGAACAAGCGTAGACGCAGGCTTAAGATGGCAGTATTACATCTACCAAGTTCGATGGGTGGCCTGGACTTACCTAATATTAAAATTTACCAACTTTGTGCCCATTTAAGATTTGTAAACGACTGGGTTAAGGGTAAAACTTCAATCTGGATGGATATTGAAACAGCATTATCACAGTGCAGACTAAGTGACCTATTTTTTAAAATAATTTTAAAGATATCAAAGCTTTTTGTGCAAATCCTGTAACAATCAATACTCTAAAAGCATGGCGGCTTGTCCGCCGTCTTGAGGGAAGATCAAATATAACATCTATTTTCACCCCAATAATAAATAATCCTACTTTTCCCCCAGGTTCTTCGGACCCTGGTTTTCGACAATGGTCTAAGAAGAATATTAAATCCCTCAGTGACCTATTCTCAGATGATAAGTTTATGTCATCTGAACAGCTTACTAACAATTACAAATTGTCCAAAAAAGATTTCTTTTGCTTTTTGCAAATAAGGCATTATATCATTCATAGTACAACCCTTATTGATCACCCTGAAATATCTGTTGTTGAGAAAATTCTCTTTCATCAACAATTGAAAGTGTCTCTGAGCTCATTTTACCATGTACTTAATGTTTTTTCTACTACTGATGCGCAGGGGATCAGAGGTGTGTGGGAGAAGGAGTTGTCTGTGACCATAGATGAAGAAAAGTGGGATACCATTTGGTCTCTTGCAAAAAAGATTTCAATTTGTGCTCGGACAAGAGCAATACAACTTAACATTTTACACAGATTACATATTTCCCCTCACCGCAGGCATTTCTTCAACTGCTCTCTTTCCCCTTTGTGTCTCAAGTGTAAAACGGATGTGGGAACTTTAACACATTGTTTCTGGTCTTGTCATAAATGTCAAAGATATTGGGTTGAAATTATAAGTGAAATGGAGAGAAATTTTCATATTAATATAGAAATGGACCCTGTGTCCCTGATTCTAGGTCTTCCAAGTGACTATTTGAAAACAGCAGTCAACAAAAGATTGTATAATATTCTAACGTTCGCAGCTAGGAAAAATATTCTTTTGCAGGTTCCTTCTGTCTGTGGTTGGCGCAAAATAATTTTTGAGCTGATACCTTTAGAATACCTTACCAACGTCATACATCACAGTGTAGATCAGTTCTACAGAGTATGGCGCCCATTTTTGGACTATATTGGTCCAGACCTTTCCTCCACCCTATTAAAAGGACTGCTGCGGACTTGAACGACATTCGTGTACTGTAAGACTGACTCACCACATCTTGTATCATGCCAGATGTTTATCTCTCATGTAAAGGCCCGGTCCCACTGGCCAATGGACACAAAACGTATGCAAAAAGGACACAGCAGACGAGCAAAATTTCGGGGGTGGCTCTATCCGTTTTCATCCGCTCCAGAAATGGACAAAATTGGCGAAAATTTGCAAAAACAGAACGGAAAAGAACGGACGTGGGTAGTATATAGCGGGGATGTTAAACGCATGTTCATAGGAAACCTAGCGGATGAAAGTGGATGGAAGTGGATGACAGCTCCGAAGGGGTTACCGGTGATAACTGAGAAGCGGATGCATAGCAGAAAGAGCGGATGCATAGCGGATGAAGGGGATGCATCACGTACACCTAACGGAAACAAAGGGGATGTTGCGCGGATGTATATCGGATGCAGACCGTTCACTGCGCATGCGGGGGGTATGAATTGCGTCTGCTCCGCGGATATAAAAGGATGCAGCACGCACGCCGTCAGCATAAAGCGGAAAGACGTGCTGGCGGCTACATCGATACATCTCTACTGAGATCCAGATGATTTTCTCCCCCTTTTTATACAAAATATCGATTGTCCGCTAGGTGTCCTTCTACATACTCTAGACATACTCCAGACATCCTAAATATACGAGATACATCCCAGATATAAACGCTTTGTCTGTTTTGAATACTTTATATACGAGATGCATACGCTTACATCCTTTCTATTTCCGTGCTACTAACGATGAATAGACGTTTCATGTACCTTATCTTTCCTCCCTCTTTCCGTTTTCAGCTGCAGCGGATGTGAGTTGCGAGGATGCCCAGAGGATGCAGAGAGGATACAGCAGACGTTTAACGGATGATAACGGACATAGAACGTTTGTTGCTCATATATGTCGCGGATTTACATCGTACACGGCGGAAAGTTCATCCGTTCTAAAAGTTTTGTGGAGCTCAAAACTTTTTGCGCGGATGAAATCACAGTGGACGGATGCTCGATGGATAGAGCGTATGAAGCACGTATGCAATGAGTACACAACGGATGCATAGCGTTTTCCAACGGATGGCAAAGATTTTTTTACGTTTTACATCCTCTTTGCATCCGTAAGTGCAGTGGGACCGGGCCTTAAGAGCTGTTGTGTATGTTTTGTGTTTGTTTTGTGTCTAGTTTTGTAGACACTGTTTGTTTGTTGAATGGAAACAAAACTGCAAAAAAAACAATGAAAAAAAAAGGTTGTAGTCTACTGAAAAGTCTACAGTTATCACTAATTGTATTTTAAGTTATAAATCTGCGATTTTGTTTTTTAAAACGAAAGCTGAAAGTTAGGTATAGAATATGTTTCTTAGAGAATATGTTCCGATGGTAGCTGGTCTTGTATGAATTTCTGAGCTATAAAATGAGTTGTGGTCTATTTTTTACCGTAGCGTGTTATTTGTGTGCGGGGAAGGACACACATTAACAATTTGCATGTGTAGAATGGAATTTTCCACTCCAGCAGTTAGAAGTTGATCGTGCTTCCATTTGCGGTCTCTCTGTTACGTGGGTGATCTGTTCGGACGTTATCACTGAAAAGGTGAGTTTTGACAGTTTTATTTTGTTTTAGTCTTGTAGTATAAGGCAATAGAATGTTTCTTTTTCATCTTACTTTCATATTTCGTAGTGTTTGCGTATTTTTGGCCAATATTTTGCAACCATGGTCAATTTAGATCGAACTTTTGATAGAATCTACAGCCAGTCATTTTGCCCCGCCCCCGCCTCGCGCTCCGTCCGGTGCGGTAGTGATGTCCCGTTGCTCGTGCGTCGCAGCAGAGACCCGCGCGACCTTCAGCCGGTACAGTCGCTGTTCTTTTACCACCGCCGTTATTCTCATCTTTCCGGTGTGTTCTTGATTTTCCCATTGTGTCCTATTTCGCCATATCAAATACCCAAAATGTATCATATTATTCATATTTAAGTGAATAATCAATTCAGTCATCATAACTTGGCATTTTTAACCCAAGCAATCAAAAAGAGGAAATTTATTCAATATTTGTACTCATCTGTGAAGGAGGGGCTTTAATTCTTCATGATGTAGTTATTTTATATGTAAATCAATTTTACAAAAGCATTTGAATTGTAATCAAAAAAATTTTCCACAGTGGAGGCCAGATAAAGCAAGATGCTATCTTTATTCTTATTAAACATGACAAAAGAAACATTGATAATTAGGTAAATGCAAAAAAAAAAAAAAAGTAAAATTAGAAAATGTATTTTTTGACCATAATGTCCCAAATGAGAGAGCAGTTTCTGAGACGGACCCATATGTATATATAATGTGTATGTGTGTGTGTGTATATATATATATATATATATATATATATATATATATATATATATATATATATATATGCAAGCACACACATACACGCACATGCGCACACACCACATACCTTCTCTGCCTGGGCCTCCAGGGATTTCATGAGGTTGGTGACTGTCTTCAGTTCCTCCTCCAGTTCAGAACATTTACTGTAAAAAGATTAAAGAATCAACATCAGTATCAGTATTAGATTAATATCAGATCAATATTAGATTAGCACCAGATCAGTATTAGATCTGTATCCAATCACTATCAGTATTAGATCAGTATCCAAGCAGTATTGGTATCAGATCAGTATCAGTATCAGATCAGTATTGGTATCAGATCAGTATCAGATCGGTATTAGATCAGTATCAGAGCAGTATTGGTATCAGTATCAGATCAGTATCAGATCGGTATTAGATTGGTATCAGTATTAGATCAGTATCCAATCAGTATTGGTATCAGATCAGTATCAGTATCAGATTGGTATTAGATCAGTATCAGTATTAGATCAGTATCCAATCAGTATTGATATAATGACACTGCTGGGACTTATGTATTTATTATAGTGTTTCTATTTATAATGTTATTTATATTGGGCCACTTGATCTTGGGGTCTGTAAGCCCATGGGGTGAGAAGCTCTTGTGTGTCTGCTGTACTGCTGTGAAGTCTTGTGTATATGTATGATATGTTTTTATGTTTTGTGGGGCCAAAGATGAATTTCCACAATGTGGACAATAAAGATTCCTATTCTATTCTATCAGTATCAGATTGGTATTAGAATTAGATCAGTATCCAATCAGTATTGGTATCAGATCAGTATCGGTATCAGACCAGTATTAGATCAGTATCAGTATTAGATCAGTATCCGATCAGTATCAGATCAGTATCCAATCAGTATTGGTATCAGATCAATATCAGTATCAGATCAGTATTACATCAGCATCTGATCAGTATCAGTTTTGTTCTTACCCCTCGTTTAGCTCAGCTCTCTCCTCTGTACGGTCCAACTCACCCTCAACGATCACCAGCTTACGAGCCACCTGCACGCGCGCACACACACACAGAGTATAGGATGAGGGAGAATCAGAACAGTAAGGAGTAAAGAGAGTGTAGAAACAGAAAGCTCGCTCACCTCCTCGTATTTGCGATCGGAGTCCTCAGCGATGTTTTTGGCCTCCTTCAGCTGGACCTCCTGCACCCCCATCTTCTCCTCATCCTTCAGAGCCCTATTCTCAATCACCTTCATGCCTCTGAGAGACACACAAATTACTGTATAAGTGTTATCAGACTCTTTCCTCATTAAGAGAATGTACTCTTCCTTCACGCTTCACGACATCACACGATTTAATCGCCGCCATTTTGAGCACAGAATGTGCTAATGAGACGCATTTCTCTTTAATAAGCACTTTATTTCAGGTAAAAATATAATCTATCCTGTGTAAGCTTTATCAATAACACCAACGTTAGCTTTATAGCCACTGTGCAGGAAGCTTGGAACAAAACATCGTTTTCTTAACTACTTTTAAATGTTCACAGTGATCTCTTCTCAATCCTCAAGTCTCGATTTAAATCTCTAGACAGACAAGTTTACACACCCTGCTGTTAACTGGCTAGCAACGCTACATTACGTGACAAGTTTATCTCGGAAGCAAGTATTGCTAACATTAGCAAAAGTGAATAAGTTCACAGACATTAGTTGCCTTTCCCTCCAACGGCAGAGGTTTTGTCTTGTTTTTAATGTAAAGAGATTCTCAGGTTTTGTGTTCTTAAATTCTCTACGTCTTTCAGGGTTTGTGTACAATCAGAAAAAAACATCAGAAAAAACGGTACAAATGCTAGCTTAGTGGAATTAGCAGCTCAGAGAAACATACCGAATCACTGTCCATTTTATCCACTTTGTCAAAGTACCATTTTATTCTACTTATGTTTCACATGTTGTATATCGGTGCTGTGTATTGAAGCCAGAAGTTCTGTCCAGTGACCATGACAGAAAAATGACGTGATTGAAACGCTTTATCAGCTAGATGGAACCCCGTGAAAACACACACCTCTCGCTCTCGTCTGCAGCCTTCTCAGCCTCCTCCAGCTTCTGCAGTGCTGTGGCCAGACGCTCCTGAGCGCGATCCAACTCCTCCTCAACCAGCTGGATACGTCTGTTCAGGGAAGCCACGTCGCCCTCAGCCTGCGCGCAACAGAACACGAGATCAAATTCACACACTTACAGCCTACATACGAACAACATACAGTGATTATAATCATACACTTTATATAGAATAAACAGAATGACAGGATTATTTTCCTAGAACAGCTTTATTCCTCTTATACCGCAGCAATTTGTGGAACATCAGCGAAACAAGTTCCTTATGTTATAGCAGCTATAAACAGTCTTTCCCTCACTGTCTTTTTTTCTCTCTTTTGAAGTTAATAAAACAAAAAGCACCGCTTTTAGTTTTTTATTTCTGAGAAACTGAAAACTCCTCTGTCCTGAAGGTTTCTTAAACTAACTGCTCTTCCTTCAGCAGCATATTCCTTTAGTTAAAGCGATTAACCAGGAAATTTTGAAATTACTGGGTTATGAAATGTCATCATTATACATTAATAATATAAGATGTTCTAGATGAAAAAAATTCAGTGGACTTTAGCTTAAAAAACATGTTGAAGTTGTAACATCAGTCCGTTGGGCCATTTCCCCGGGCGTGGCCGTACTGGATTAGCCAGATACACGGATGTATGAGGAGATGAAAACGAGGGTGGCGCTGCGTGACGTAGGATTTCATTTCTTTTTTTTTTATCCAAGATGGCACTGCAAGAGTGGCAGCTAGTTACAGTAGCTCCGAGCGTGTTTATGTGTTTTGGTATGTTTTTGTACTTTTTTCGTGTTTCTTTCTGCACTAGTCTCAGTCGGAAGTGCGCACCTAGGGATGTACTACTCGTGAGACTGTGCATTTGTATTTTTCTCTTTTTCTTTCTGGGGCTAGTTAAATCGGCATCAGTGGACCCTTTCAGCCACGGCTCCATTGTTTACACTTGGGAGCAGCTGTTAGCACTGTGCAACACCAAGGTACTCCCCGTGGAAAGACCAGTGATCCCCGCAGAATTAAGGAGAAGGAGAAGGGGATGCAGAGCTGGAATGAAGTGCCGGGAGAAGAAAAGACGGTATAAACCATGCATACCGTCTGTCATCATGGGAAACATAAGATTTCTCCCTAATAAGATGGATGAGCTAACGGTGCTAACCAGGCTGCAGAGGGAGCACCAGGAGTGTAGCCTTATGTGCTTCACAGAGACTTGGCTGAATGAACTCTCACCGGACTCACACGTCACTTTGGACGGATTTCAACTCGTGAGAGCGGACAGGAAAGCCAAGGAGAGCGGTAAGAGGAAAGGAGGGGGTATAGAGATGTTTGTGAATGACAGATGGTGTAATCCGGGGCACATCAGGATAAAGGAGCAGTACTTCAGTAAAAACATTGAACTGCTAGTGGTTAGCATTCGGCCATATTACCTCCCGAGGGAATTCTCGCACGTTATCGCGATAACTGTGTATATCCCCCCGGTGGCCGATGCTGCTGCAGCCTGTGAGCTCTTACACACTACAGTGTTAAAGCTTCAGACATCGCACCCCCAGTCCCTGCTACTAATCTCTGGTGACTTCAATCATGCTTCCCTGTCCTCCACTCTCCCAACCTTCACTCAGTATGTGAAATGCCACACCAGTGACAATAGAACTGTGGATTTAATGTATGTGAACACCAAGGACCCCTCCTTGAACTGCCACCTTATTGTGGTGGAGGGGTTTGTGTGCTTGAATGATCCTAGGAGCTATGTTGTCGGGGGCATTATGCCCCTGTCAGGGTTTCCCAAGGCAGACAGGTCCTAGGTGACAGGCCAGACTAAGAGCAGTTCACCAAAACCCCTATGGAGAGAAATCCGAGGACCGTGACGTCGCCCGGGATGACGCAGCCGGGGCCCCACCCTGGAGCCAGGCCCGGGGTTGGGGCTCGTATGCGAGCGCTTGGTGGCCGGGCCTTTGCCCATGGGGCCCGGCCGGGCTCAGCCCGAAGAGGTGACGTGGGCCCGACCTCCTGTGGGTTCACCACCCACAGAGGTAGCAGTAGGGGACTGGTGCAATGTGGATTGGGTGGCAGTCGAAGGCAGGGGCCTCGACGACCTGATCCCCGGACACAGCGGCTGGCTGTTGGGACATGGAATGTCACTTCGCTGGGGGGGAAAGAGCCTGAGCTTGTGCGGGAGGTTGAGAGGTACCGGCTAGAGATAGTCGGGCTCACCTCCACGCACAGCTTGGGCTCTGGAACCCAGCTCCTCGAGAGGGGCTGGACTCTCCACTTCTCTGGAGTCGCCCGTGGTGAGCGGCGGCGGGCTGGTGTGGGCTTGCTTATAGCTCCCCAGCTCAGCCGCCATGTGTTGGAGTTTACCCCAGTGAACGAGAGGGTCGCCTCGCTGCGCCTTCGGATTGGGGAGAGGGCTCTTGCTGTTGTTTGTGCCTATGGCCCAAATAGCAGTATAGAGTATCCGGCCTTCTTGGAGTCCCTGGGAGAGGTACTGAGGAGTGCTCAGACTGGGGACTCCATTGTGTTACTGGGGGACTTCAATGCTCACGTGGGAGATGACAGTGACACCTGGAGGGGCGTGGTTGGGAGGAACGGCCTCCCCGATCTGAACCCGAGTGGTGTTTTGTTATTGGACTTCTGTGCTAGTCACGGTTTGTCCATAACGAACACCATGTTCGAGCATAGGGGTGTCCATAAGTGCACGTGGCACCAGGACACCTTAGGTCGGAGGTCAATGATAGACTTTGTAGTCGTTTCATCTGATCTCCGGCCCTATGTCTTGGACACTCGGGTGAAGAGAGGGGCTGAGCTGTCAACTGATCACCACCTGGTGGTGAGTTGGATCCGCTGGCGGAGGAGGAAGCTGGACAGACCTGGCAGGCCCAAACGTATGGTGAGGGTCTGCTGGGAACGTCTGGCCGAGCACTCTGTCGGGGAGGTCTTTAACTCCCACCTCCGGGAGAGCTTTTCCCAGCTTCCGAGGGAGGCGGGGGACATTGAGTCTGAGTGGACCATGTTCTCTACCTCCATTGTGGACGCAGCTGTTCGGAGCTGTGGCCGCAAGGTCTCCGGTGCCTGTCGTGGCGGCAATCCCCGAACCCGATGGTGGACACCAGAAGTAAGGGATGCCGTCAAGCTGAAGAAGGAGTCCTATCGGGCCATGTTAACCTCCAGGACTCCCGAGGCAGCTGACGGGTATCGGCAGGCCAGGCGTGCTGCAGCTCGGGCAGTTGCGGAAGCAAAAACTCGGAACTGGGAGGAGTTCGGGGAGGCCATGGAGAAGGACTATCGGTCGGCCTCGAAGAAATTCTGGCAAACCGTCCGGCGCCTCAGGAGGGGGAAGCAGTACTCTGCCAACACTGTTTACAGTGCGGGTGGGGAGCTGTTGACCTCGACTGGGGACATTGTCGGGCGGTGGAAGGAATACTTTGAGGATCTCCTCAATCCCACCGTCATGTCTTCCCACTGAGGAGACTGAGGCTGATGACTCAGAGGTGGACTCGTCCATTACCCAAGCTGAAGTCACTGAGGTGGTTTGCAAGCTCCTCGGTGGCAAGGCACCGGGGGTGGATGAGATCCGCCCTGAGTATCTCAAGTCTCTGGATGTTGTGGGGCTGTCTTGGTTGACACGCCTCTGCAACATCGCGTGGCGGTCAGGGACAGTGCCTCTGGAGTGGCAGACTGGGGTGGTGGTCCCTCTTTTTAAGAAAGGGGACCGGAGAGTGTGCCCCAATTATAGGGGAATCACACTTCTCAGCCTCCCAGGGAAGGTTTACTCCAGGGTACTGGAGAGGAGAATTCGACCAATAGTCGAACCTCGGATCCAGGAGGAACAATGCGGTTTTCGTCCTGGTCGCGGAACACTGGACCAGCTCTATACCCTTCATAGGGTGCTCGAGGGTTCATGGGAGTTTGCCCAACCAGTCCACATGTGCTTTGTGGATCTGGAGAAGGCATTCGACCGTGTCCCCCGTAGTATTCTGTGGGGGGTGCTTCGGGAGTATGGGGTTCGGGGCTCTTTGCTAAGGGCTGTCCGGTCCCTGTACGAACGGAGCAGGAGTCTGGTTCGCATTGCCGGCAGTAAGTCAGACCTGTTCCCAGTGCATGTTGGACTCCGGCAGGGCTGCCCTTTGTCACCGGTTCTGTTCATAATTTTTATGGACAGAATTTCTAGGCGCAGCCAGGGGCCAGAAGGAATCCTGTTTGGGAACCACAGGATTTCATCTCTGCTTTTTGCGGATGATGTTGTCCTGTTGGCTTCTTCAAACCAGGACCTTCAGCATGCACTGGGGCGGTTTGCAGTCGAGTGTGAAGCGGCTGGGATGAGAATCAGCACCTCCAAGTCCGAGGCCATGGTTCTCGACCGGAAAAGGGTGGCTTGCCCTCTCCAGGTTGGTGGAGAAGTTCTGCCTCAAGTGGAGGAGTTTAAGTATCTCGGGATCTTGTTCACGAGTGAGGGAAGGATGGAGCGTGAGATCGACAGGCGGATCGGTGCAGCCTCCGCAGTGATGCGGTCGCTTTACCGGTCCGTTGTGGTGAAGAAGGAGCTGAGCCAAAAGGCGAAGCTCTCAATTTACCGGTCGATCTACGTTCCGACTCTCACCTATGGTCATGAGCTTTGGGTAATGACCGAAAGGACAAGATCGCGGATACAAGCGGCCGAAATGAGTTTCCTTCGCAGGGTGGCTGGGCGCTCCCTTAGAGATAGGGTGAGAAGCACAGTCACTCGGGAGGAGCTCGGAGTAGAGCCGCTGCTGCTCCACATCGAGAGGAATCAGCTGAGGTGGCTCGGGCATCTTTTTCGGATGCCTCCTGGACGCCTCCCTGGGGAGGTGTTCCAGGCATGTCCCCCCGGGAGGAGGCCCCGGGGAAGACCCAGGACACGCTGGAGGGACTATGTCTCTCGGCTGGCCTGGGAACGCCTCGGTGTTCTTCCCGAGGAGCTGGCCGAGGTGTCTGGGGAAAGGGAAGTTTGGGCTTCCCTGCTTAGACTGCTGCCTCCGCGACCCGGTCCCGGATAAAGCGGAAGAAGACGAGACGAGACGAGAACACCAAGGACACATATAGTTCATCACCCCTCCCCCTGCTGGGCCGTTCTCACCACAATCTGGTTCACTTGTCCCCTACATACATACAGTACCTATGGTGAATAAACAACCACCCACCAAGAGGTATGTAAGGAGCTGGTCTGAGGAGACCAGTATGGCACTGAGGGACTGCTTTGACACCACGGACTGGGATGTGTTGTGTGAACCTCACGGGGATGACATTGATAGCCTGACAACCTGCATCACGGATTACATTAATTTCTGTGTTGAAAACACTGTGCCAGTCAGGAAGGTATGGTGTTTTCCCAACAATAAACCCTGGGTGACCTCTGAACTAAAAGCCCTATTAAACAAGAAGAAGAGGGTTTTTAAATCTGGCAGCAAGGAGGAGATGAGGAGAGTGCAGAGGGAGCTGAAGAGGGGGATAAGGAGAGGCAAGGACAGCTACAGGAGAAAGCTGGAGGAGCGCCTCAAGGGGAGCAACGCCAGAGAGGTATGGAGAGGCCTGAAAACCATCTCTGGCCACACAAAGGACAGTGGGAGGGGCCCTGTATCTGGGGGCCAGGACTGGGCAAATGAGTTGAATCTCTTTTTCAACAGATTTGACTGTGCCACCCCACCCTCCCCCACTCACCATAGTCCTGACCTGTCTGTGATATCACTCCACCACCATCCCTCTCCCCTCATAATACCTCTGACACCAACAGCTCCCTCCCCACACCACATCACCCCCCTCCACTCCCTGCCAGACCAATCCACACACTCCACCCCCTCACTCTACAGGACTCACACCTCGGCGACACCCCTCGCCTCTCCATAACAGCTGATCAGGTGTTGAAGGAGCTGAGGAGGATCAAAATGAGGAAAGCTGCTGGCCCTGATGGTATCAACTGCAGACTGCTTAAGGACTATGCAGATCAGCTCTGTGGGATACTTCTGTACATCTTCAACCTGAGCCTCAGTTTGGAGAGAGTTCCATTTCTGTGGAAAACATCATGTGTAGTTCCAGTTCCCAAGACTGCGCACCCCAGGGAGCTCAACCACTTTAGGCCAGTAGCTTTAACGTCTCACCTGATGAAGATCATGGAGAGGATTGTTCTCTCCCACCTCCGACACCTGGTGAACAGCGAGATGGACCCCCTGCAGTTCGCATACCGACCAGGCATTGGTGTAGATGACACTGTCATCTACCTGCTACACCGGTCACTTTTACACCTGGAGGGCACTGGGAGCACTGTGAGAGTCATGTTCTTTGACTTCTCCAGTGCTTTCAACACAATCCAGCAATCACTGCTTAGGGGGAAGCTGGAGGGAGCTGGCGTCAACTGCCACCTGGCTGCATGGATCATCGACTACCTTATTAACAGACCACAGTATGTGAGGCTCTGCGACTGTGTGTCTGATGTGGTAGTCTGCAGCACGGGGGCTCCACAGGGTACAGTGCTCTCTCCTTTCCTCTTTACACATCTGACTTCAGCTACAACATGGACAGCTGCCACCTCCAGAAGTTCTCAGATGATACAGCCATCATTGGACGTGTGTCAGAGGGGGACAACCTGGAGTACAGAGAGGTCATCAACAACTTTGTTGCCTGGTGCGAACTGAACCACCTGCGCATCAACGCCAGCAAGACAAAGGACAGGGATGTGATTTGGGGCTGGTGAAATTATCTGAAAATTTTAGCCGGGGGTCTGGGGGCCACAGGCCCCCAGCTGGTCCAGGGCAGCGGCCTGGTGGGGGGACAAGGGGGGGAAGCCCCCCGAAGCTCCTGGGTTCTGGGGTTTTCTGACTTAAAAATTGTACTAAAATGGCAAGCAAACACACAAGAAAAAACTTGTCATGATTAACAAATTCAAGCCAATTTAATGGTCAACACGCAACTCTGACACACACACTCTCGCTCACTCTCACACACACACACACACACACACTCTCTCACTCACACTCACTCTCTCTCACACACACACACACACACACACTCTCACTCTCACACACACACACACTCTCACTCACCCCAAAGAACCAGCGCGAGCAGGGCCCGCTAGCCCCGCGCCTTGTGACGTAATTCGCCCCGAGGCGAGCCGCGGTTTTTCTCCAACCATTCCCAGCGGAACTTTTTTCACTATTCTGTCGATTTCTTTAACTCGATTTGCATCTTTACGCCTCGATCACGGAGGCTGCCATCTTTCAACTCTTTGTTTGAAGCGAGCTTACGTACAGCTATCTAACAAGCGCGTTCATTGGTTGTTACAGAGCGATGAGCCAATCACGTACCTCGTTTCATCTCATTGACGTAATTACGTCATTTACGCAATTACGTCATTGAGATGAAATGAGGTACGTGATTGGCTCATCGCTCTGTAACAACCAATGAACGCGCTTGTTAGATAACTGTACGTAAGCTCGCTTCAAACAAAGAGTTGAAAGATGGCAGCCTCTGTGATCGAGGCGTAAAGATGCAAATCCGAGACTGCCATCTTTCAAACAAAGTTGGAACGAATAGGATACAAATGTGGATGAGGGAAAAATCGGAAAAAAAATTTTTCTTCAAGTTTTGAGGTGAAAAAAGCGGAATTCCGCGAATTCGCGGAAAAATCACATCCCTGAAAGGAGGTGGTGATTGATTTCAGAAGGACGGCTCCTCAAATTGCACCAGTGAACATACAGGGTTTAGACATTGAGATCGTGGAGGAGTACAAATACCTGGGTGTTCACTTCAACAACAAACTGGACTGGACAAACAACGCAGATGTCCTGTACAAGAAGGGCCAAAGTCATCTCCACCTGTTGAGAAGACTGAGGTCTTTTGGTGTGTGCAGGACACTGCTTAGGACTTTTTATGACTCTGTGGTAGCATCAGCGATTTTCTACGCTGTGGTCTGCTGGGGCTGTGGAAGTTCAGAGAGGGACAGGAAGAAACTTAATAAACTGGTCAGAAGGGCTGGCTCAGTCTTGGACTGTCCTCTGGAATCCATTGAGGAGGTGGGTGAGAGGAGGATGTTAGCCAAGCTGACATCAATCATGGATAACCCCTCTCACCCCCTACATGAGGCTGTTGGAGCTTTAAGCAGCTCTTTTAGTAGTACACTGCTACACCCACGGTGTAAGAAGGAGAGATACCGCAGGTCATTCATACCGACTGCTGTCAGACTGTATAGACCCTTTTCAGTCACGTGACCTTCGTAAACGCGACCGCCATTTTGGACATGTAGTGGACTTCGGCTCGAATCGGTTTGAATGCGAGGAAGGCGACAAACATAAAGGAAAAAGGAGCGAGATGCAGAAAACTGTATTTACTAGTTTACTGTAATTATGATCTGGCAGCTATTTACACCGGATCCAGTGTAAATAGCTGCCGGAGCCAACGTCCGAGCTTGCCGGAGCATGCTCCGGCCAGCCGCGAGCTAGCGTGCTCTGGAACCTCGGACGTTGGCTCCGGCAGCTATTTACACTGGATCTGGTGTAAATAGCTGCCAGATCATACTTACAGTAAACTAGAATGGAATGTTAACAGCAATGTAATGCCTTTTCTGGCTAATTTTATTCGTCTTACCTCCAACAAAGTGGTCACTACACAAGCGTTGGTATGCCGCTATCCATCTTCTCTGTCGGTCAGCATCTACCGGGATCCGATAAAATGATAACCCTTGCCTTGTTTGTTGATGGTTACTACATCCAGGTGCACAACAATATAGTGGCATGATGGAAGTCTTGCTGAAAATAAACACTTTCTTTGCTGCCGTTCCTCAATGTTGGCTGTGGTAAACTACTGGTAGTACACGTCCAAAATGGCGGCTGCGTTTGTCGTGACGTCACGTGAAAAGGGTCCATAACACCCGCAACTTGTAACGTAGCACCAATAACCTGTTTGTCGGTTTTATTTGCACTACTTCACCACTACTACCTCTATCTCATCAATGCAATTATTATGTGCAATAATATAGGTCTTAAATTATTTTTTACATACTTTATATATATATATATATATATATATATATATATATATATATATATATATATATATATATATATATATATACACACACACACACACACACACACACAGAGTCTACCTGAAACGTGCAATTATTTTCTGAGCCTCTCAATAAGGCAATATTTCTATACTTTTTCACGGTAGATAATGCAAATAGCCCTCTGTATTTATCTTTCGTTTGTCTAATTTTTATTTCAGTTTTATTTGTTATCTGTATGACATTTTCTTGCTACTGTAACACGTGAATTTCCCTGTTGTGGGATCAATAAAATGAATCTAATCTAATCTAATCTAATCTAATCTAATCTAATCTAATCTAATCTAATCTAATTTTGCACGTCTTCCTCATTCCGTCCTGGATCAGAGACGTTTGACCGAGTGGCTTCATCAAGTAAAGCGAGAAAACTTTACACCTGGAAAAAGCAGCAAATTGTGCAGTGAACATTTTACAGAAAATTGTGGATTTCTGTAGGACTTGTAGGAAAGAAATCACTGGGAAGAAGTGAGACACAAGGCAGAAACAACAACTGAAGTGAGACGCGATCCTGACACCACAAAACAGCGACAGCACACCGTGTCACACAACCAACGGATGGAAGATAATATATTTTTAAATAACCAGGCAATAAACTAGCACTACTTTATTTTGATTCCTTTTCTAATCCTGCATTGCCATAATTTTTGTGGAGAAATGCAAACAAATTAACCGAGAAGTCAAACTAGAACAAAATATTATAAACATTTGTCTCTGTTAGGACTAGGACTGTTTTGGCCTCTAGAGGCCGCTGTTATTTCCTTTTCATGTCGTGTTCATTTTGGCCTCTAGAGGCCGCCACTGTTCCTGTGTTTTGAGTTTGTGTTAATTGCCTAATTATCTTCACCTGTGTCCTTAATTAGTTTGTCTATTTATACCCCTGAGTTCAGTCCTCTTGTCACGGAGTCTTTGTGCTGTTATGTTTATCTCCAGTTTCCTTTGTACTGTGTTTTTTGATCTTCTTAGCTTTTGTATTTTTGCACTTTGCTTTTCTTTTGGATTATACTCTTTGGTTTTTTTTTGTCTTTTGTTTTGCCCTGTATATAGTGTATATAGTTTAAATAAACCTTTTGATTCTTTTTCTACTTCCGCCTCACGCCTCTGCATTTGAGTCATCCCCCTGGTGGCCTAGTGGGGGTTTGCTGGATTATCACACCAACGAACCAGGTTCGAATCCCAGCAAAACCCTAACAGAAAGACTCCGTCATGACCGACTCAGCAGAGGCTGCTTCAACTGTCTACCCGGCCAACCTTCAGGGAATTATGGCAGCTTTGACACGCTTCGGAGCGACCATGGACGCTCATGGACGTACGCTCACCAGCCAACGTGAGGCCCTCGCTCGCCACGAGGAGCTGCTTCAGCAAATTGGGAAAACCCTGGCACAGCTGACATCTCTGCCTGCATCTCCTGCTCCTGATCCAGTTCCTGCTCCTGATCCAGCTCCCACTCCTGCTCCAGTGCCTCCTGCAATGCTGCCTTCTTCACCTCGCGAACCCAGCCTTCCTGCACCACAGAGGTATGACGGCAAGCACAGTGAGTGCCGAGAGTTCCTTACCCAGTGTCAACTCACCTTTGAGCTTCAGCCTACCACCTACACTACGGATCGCCGCAAGATTGCCTTTGTGATCACCTTATTAGCTGGTAAGGCGCGAGCCTGGGCTACTGCTATCTGGCAAAGACAGGGACCTGAGTGCTTTGATTTCCAGCTGTTTTCTGAAGAGATGCTTCGGGTCTTCGATCAGGCAGACATCAGTACCGACGCAGCCCGAAAGCTCATGTCCATCCGGCAAGGAGGAAGCGTCGCAGATTACGCCATCTCGTTCCGAACACTCGCAGCAGTAAGTGGATGGAACGAGACTGCCCTGGTGTCAGCCTTCCACCATGGTCTGTCTGACCCCATCAAGGACGGTCTGGCCTCTATTGGATGCCCAAGTGACCTCGAAACCCTCATCTCACATGCTATTCGTCTGGACAACAGGATGAGAGAACGCCACCAAGCCTTGAGCCCCCCCAGCCTCCCTACCTCTACCTGGAGACCGTCTACCTCCTTCAGTGACTGTCCAGAACCCATGCAAGTGGGTCGTACTCGCCTCTCCGCATCTGAGAGGGAGCGCAGAAGGAGGGACAAGTGCTGCATCTACTGTGGCAAGCCTGGTCACTTCCGAGCATCATGTCCCGAACTCTTGGGAAAAGGACCGCCCCGTCCAGCCGAGGGAGGGTTGTGACGGGGCCTACCCTCTCTCCCGGACTCCCTGGCCAAGGAATCTACATCCCGGTCTCCATCTCCTGGGGTGAGTCTGTCCACTCTTGTCAAGCTTTGATAGACTCAGGGGCGGCTGGGAACTTTATGGATATTCACTTCGCCCAAAGCATCAATATTCCGACTGCACCTCTTGAAGTCCCACTGTCTGTGTCTGCCCTCGATGGCCAAGCGTTAGGTGATGGAAGAGTCACCCAAGTTACTTCTCCAGTTTTCCTCCAGTCTCAAGGTCACAAGGAAGAAATATCCCTGCACCTGATTCATTCACCTGAGTTCCCAGTTATTCTAGGCCTTCCTTGGCTTACTCGCCACAACCCTCGCATAGACTGGGTAACAAGCCAGGTTGTGGAATGGGGCCCTGCATGCCATGCCTCTTGTCTGCTCTCTAGCTCTCCTGTGTCTCCTGCCGAGCCCCCTGATCTCACCGAGTTATCTCAAGTTCCCACAGAGTACTGGGATCTCAAGGAGGTATTCAGCAAGAGCAGGGCCGCCGTTCTTCCTCCGCACCGGGCCTACGACTGTGCCATCGACTTGCTCCCTGGGACTACCCCTCCTCGTGGCAGACTGTTTTCACTCTCTCAGCCAGAACGCAAGGCCATGGAGGAATACCTCAAAGATGCCCTGGTCTCTGGGTTTATTCGACCCTCCACTTCACCTGCTGGAGCCGGCTTCTTCTTTGTCGGCAAGAAGGATGGGGGGCTCCGACCATGTATTGATTACAGGGGCCTGAATAAGATCACTGTGCGCAACCGATATCCCCTTCCGCTGATGTCCACAGCTTTCAACCTGCTCCAAGGCGCCACCGTCTTCACCAAGTTGGACCTACGGAACGCATACCACCTCATCCGTATCCGACAGGGAGACGAGTGGAAGACTGCCTTTAACACCCCGTCTGGGCACTACGAATACCAGGTGATGCCCTTTGGACTCACCAACGCACCAGCTGTTTTTCAGGCCCTAATCAACGACATCTTAAGGGACATGATTAACCTATACGTTTTTGTCTACCTCGACGACATCCTTATCTTTTCCAAGACCGTGCAGGAGCACCGCCACCATGTCCGCCAGGTTCTCCAGAGGCTGCTACAGAACAATCTGTTCGCCAAGGCCCAGAAATGCGAATTTCATGTTCCCGAGGTCTCCTTTCTGGGATTTATTGTACGGACAGGCCAACTCCAAATGGACCCTGCCAAGACCCTGGCCGTCCGGGATTGGCCTACTCCCAAGTCCGTTAAGGAGGTTCAGCGGTTCTTAGGATTCGCTAACTTCTACCGCAAGTTCATCAGGAACTTCAGTTCTGTGGCAGCACCCATGTCAGACCTCACCAAAGGGACAGGTGGATCTTATGGCTGGTCTCCTCAGGCAGAAAAGGCGTTCAAAGACCTCAAGGACCGCTTCTGCACGGCACCCATTCTGGTTCTCCCGGACACCTCCCAACCATTCATCGTGGAGGTGGACGCCTCGGACAGTGGTGTCGGCGCGGTGCTCTCTCAACGTTCGGAAGGAAAGCTGCACCCCTGCGCTTACTTCTCCCACCGCCTGAGTCCTGCTGAGTCCCGGTACGATGTGGGGGATCGAGAACTGCTAGCGGTCAAACTGGCCCTTGAGGAGTGGAGGCACTGGCTGGAGGGAGCACAACATCCATTCCTGGTTTGGACTGACCACAAGAACCTGGAGTACCTCCAGCAAGCCAAGAGACTGAACCCTCGACAGGCTAGGTGGCCCCTGTTTTTCAGTCGGTTTGACTTCACCCTCTCATACCGCCCCGGCTCCAAGAACACCAAACCTGACGCACTGTCCAGACTGTTCTCTGCCACTAACAGGGAGAATGAAGTCGGGCCTATTATCCCTGTGTCCCGGATTGTGGCCCCTGTCCGCTGGGGTATTGAGGAGGCTGTCCGACGAGCCCAACGCCAGGACCCCGGTCCTGGGACGGGGCCACCAGGCCTCTTGTACGTCCCACATCAAGCCCGGGCCAAGGTTCTCCAGTGGGGTCACTCTTCCCCTCTCACCGCCCACCCGGGAGCTCGGAGGACCCTGGACTTCCTGAAAAGACGCTTCTGGTGGCCTAACATGGAGAAGGAAGTAAGGTCATTTGTCCTGTCCTGTGAGGTTTGCACCAGAACCAAGAACCCACGACAGCGTCCCCAGGGTCTCCTGCATCCTCTGACCATTCCCCGGCGTCCCTGGTCCCACGTGGCAGTCGACTTTATCACGGGTCTCCCTGAGTCACAAGGTAACACGGTCATTTTGGTCTTAGTTGACAGATTCTCCAAGGCCTGCCGCTTCATACCACTGTGCAAACTCCCCTCTGCTCTTGAAACTGCGAAACTTTTGTTTAATCATGTCTTCCGAGTCTTTGGTCTTCCACAGGACATCGTCTCAGACCGAGGGCCCCAGTTCTCCTCCCGAGTGTGGCACGGGTTCTGCAAGGTCATCGGAGCCACTGCCAGCCTCTCCTCTGGATTTCACCCACAGTCCAATGGTCAGACGGAGAGGCTCAACCAGGACCTGGAAACCACCCTGCGAGGCCTGGCTATGGATAACCCGACATCGTGGAGCACCTGGCTGCCATGGGCGGAGTACGCCCACAACACCCTGCAGTCATCGGCCACCAAGCTGTCGCCATTCCAGTGCCAATTCGGGTTCCAGCCACCTCTGTTCCCGGACCAGGAGGAGGACGCGGGGGTGCCCTCGGTCAACCAATATGTGAGACGGTGTCGCAAGACCTGGAGCAAGGTCAGGAAGACCCTCATACAGACCTCCAGAACCAACCAGACTCAGGCCAACCGCCATAGAAGACCTGCACACGCTTTCCGCCCTGGGCAGCGTGTTTGGCTGTCCACTAAGGACCTTCCACTGCGGGTGGAGAACCGCAAGCTTGCTCCTCGCTACATTGGCCCCTTCAAGGTGGTGCGCAGGGTGAACCCTGTCTCCTACCGGCTCCAGTTGCCCCGGACTCTGAGGATCAACCCCACTTTCCATGTTTCCCTGTTACGGCCCGTACTGACGTCTACGTATGCCCCTGCCCCTAGGAACCCCCCACCCCCCCGCATCTTCCAGGGGCAGACTGTGTTCACTGTGAATCGCCTGCTTGACTCCCGCCGGGTCCGCGGCGGGTTGCAATATCTGGTGGACTGGGAGGGCTATGGTCCTGAGGAGTGCTGCTGGGTTCCTGCTCGGGATGTCCTTGATAAAGAACTATGTCGGGACTTCCATTCGGCCCATCCGGATCGCCCTGGGAACGTCAGGAGACGCTCCTAGAGGGGGGGGTCCTGTTAGGACTAGGACTGTTTTGGCCTCTAGAGGCCGCTGTTATTTCCTTTTCATGTCGTGTTCATTTTGGCCTCTAGAGGCCGCCACTGTTCCTGTGTTTTGAGTTTGTGTTAATTGCCTAATTATCTTCACCTGTGTCCTTAATTAGTTTGTCTATTTATACCCCTGAGTTCAGTCCTCTTGTCACGGAGTCTTTGTGCTGTTATGTTTATCTCCAGTTTCCTTTGTACTGTGTTTTTTGATCTTCTTAGCTTTTGTATTTTTGCACTTTGCTTTTCTTTTGGATTATACTCTTTGGTTTTTTTTTGTCTTTTGTTTTGCCCTGTATATAGTGTATATAGTTTAAATAAACCTTTTGATTCTTTTTCTACTTCCGCCTCACGCCTCTGCATTTGAGTCATCCCCCTGGTGGCCTAGTGGGGGTTTGCTGGATTATCACACCAACGAACCAGGTTCGAATCCCAGCAAAACCCTAACAGTCTCATTATTTAAATAAATTGTTCACACGCTGAAATGAAAGTGCACTTTTCCTCATCATGGTGGTGTTACAGTTCCATCAATGGGACATCATTTGTTCCTTTAGTGTATATTTTTTTCTTTTTAAAAATAATTCATGGCACATAATTGGACCTTAAAGCGAGACGGCCTTTCGATTTCATAAAATCGGTGAAATATAGTTCCCTCTGAAATGTGGTGATTGTGATATGTTTATTTCTGTAATATCTCCCAAAATATCAGGCCATTCTGTGGCTGGGAAGTTATTTAATTTGAGGGGATTAAAGCAAATAATGTGCATGAAATCGCTCTCTTGGCGCAGTCAAGCAGACAGAGGAAGTCCGTGTGCGCATGCGCAGGTTTACCTTCTTCTTCTTTTGGGTTTTACGGCAGCTGGCATCCACAGTGTTGCATTACTGCCATCTACAGGTTTCCCTTTGAGCGTGCACTGACAGTTCCATCATTCTGTCGCTAAACGAACAGCTGATCACACCGAGGTGCTCGCTGAGCGCCCATATTTATTAGTTTGGTCCTGCGTTTCCTTTCGTTCGTATATAACATAATGTCTTTTCTTCTCGCTTTCCGTTACTGTAGTCGGTCTTTCACGTTTCATTCGCACACTCATGTCCTCCATTTTTCTCTCCTGTTTCAAATTTGCATCCCACAATGCCTTGCGTGAACGGGGAAAGCCCACCACGTGATGCATGACGTAGTATCTTGAATTGGGTCATGGTGAAGCAGGAAAAAATAGTGGAGAATTTAGGGTCGTGTGATTCTACATTCATTAATTGTTCTATTTTTAAAAAACTAATAAAATTGGAAGTCTGTGATTTGAATTCAGTAGCTTTAGGTCACTAAACAAAAATAACTGTGTGTTGGGAAAATTCTTTTTATGACCTACACTTGAAAAATCTGAAAGGCAGCACAGCTTTAAGGACACCTTTAAAGCTTTACTCTAAAAGTGAGAATTGAGGTACGTTACGAGAGTCACACTGAGAACTGATTTATTTCAGTTCCATTCCGTTTTATTTGTCGTATGTACGTTAACACAGAGTCAACGTTACAATGAAATGTGTAGGACAAGAGAAGAAACAGAAACAAGTCTCTCAGCACTGGAGCCCTACAGGAGTTTAACAGTATCACGCTATAAAAAGTAAAAGTAATACGTATAAAATAGGAATAAAACTGTAATTAAAATTGAAATAGAAGTAATTAAAAGTCATATCTGAGGGAAAGTATGTGCATGCTTATACTGGCCTGATAAGTGAAATTCAGGACTTAACACATGATTAACGTTTTCTACTGTGATTGTTACTTAAAAAAGAAAAAAAGTTCATCATAACATTAATATCCATTCAGAACACATTCTGGACTTCACTTCCCAGGAGACTCTGTGGCCTACAAACATGGCCATGATGAACTACATTTCCCAACACCCATGCACACATTCATGCTCACAATCACCAGACCTCTGATCAGACACACAATTACACACCTAGCACATAAACACACACTCCTAACTACAACCAAATCGCAAAGTAAATGCTCAGGGTTATGAACCTGACTTTACCAAGCTGTGTGTATTGTTCTTGTTCCTCTGGGTTTGATCTCGCCTCGCTATTAAGTATAAATGCTGCTGTTTGTTGATCCTCTGACTTTGTTCCTGTTTCTTGATGATGATTTTGAATCACATTTTGGATTTGTCTGCTGTGTTTCATATAAACTCTTTTAACAGCATTTGCATCAGGCTCCAGATGTCAGGCTCTGGTCACACTACAGCTCACAACTGGTTTGTGAATACTTGGCGATGAAAAATTGTAGCATCTCCATCAATTGTCTGATGCATGGCCAATGTTCTCCAAGGTTCACAAGGTGTTTTTTGATGTGTCCGCCTCGTGAGTGGCCAAAAATGTCATAAATTTCAGTGAAATTTGGTGGTGATGTTTTCATTGGCAAACTAAGCAGCGAATACTCACAGATGGGTTTGGGAATTTGTTCTGAAGCTCGGGGAACCTTCTTTGAGCCTACTGAGATGTATTTTCTGGAATCCATGCCCGTGATGCTCGCGGGGGCCTCAGTGACACAGCGGTGAGGTGTAGCCTCACCTTCACTGAAACTTGACAAGTGTATTTACGGTACATTCCGTGATCCTTCGCTGAGATTCGTAATTGTTTGGGGGAAGGGTTCATGTATATTCAGAAAATGTTTGGCAGCGGTTAGACGACGCATTTGTGATGGTCACTGATTGGTTGGCACTGATGTCACACATTGCTGAAATCTATTGAGTGATCATTCTCAGTGATCATCCTCCTGCCAGATGCTGAAATGTACAAAACCCTTGAGTATATCTCATAGGAAAAATGCCATGTTTCTTCAAAAGAAAAGGGCCAAGTGTTCACCTGCTGTGTGACCACAACTTTTCGCTCGCCTGTACGAAGTACACATTGCCACATGTCGCCACGAAAACGCCTCATTTTCATCGATAATCCATCGCAAAGCATCATAACCTATAGAGGTTTTCGACCCACGTGACCGTTGCCATGTCAACAAGTAGCTGGCGCCATTTTGACGGTCACAAATATGGCGACTACCGGTAGCGATACACTGTTGATCATGACGAAGTCTCATTGTCGAGTATTTTATCCGGCCTAGATGACGCGAGTAAGAAGCGATATCACCAGAAAATCAATGATGCTGGTGTACGTGATCCGTACACGTTACCAGGCTATCTTTTTCTGGCTTTGCAGCGCTGCAGCACAGGTGATCTTCCTGACCTGCAGTCAGGCATGTGGGAAATACCAGGGAAAAAACATAAAAGAAAAAGGAGCAAGATGCAGAAAACACCTGCACTATCCAGCGACGTAGAGCATTTACAGGGCGAGCAGAGGGAGAGGTATTTGCAAAAATTGAGGTTAGCAGGCTTAGAGAACGACGTTTACCTGCTTCCACCAGGATTGTTCACTGACGTACGGAAGTACACGAAGCCCTCGTCTTTACCTGACTTCGGCCCACATGATCTGTATACCTATGTCATTAAAAACCAGGCTGGGTAACATGCCTACATCAGCGGGTCGTCCCTGGAGCCGGTGGTCGCCATCTTATTACAGCTAAGGTTTGTTCACATTTTCATTTACTTTCGGTCCTCAGGATAAACAAAATGTTATTAAATGTCATTGAAATAACTTCTTAGTCTGTTGAGACATGGCCCGTTATAAATTTGCTGTTACCAGGCAATGACCAAGAACTGTATTATTAGGGTCGGTGTCTGTGTTGTAGCAGTGCACTAGCAGCTAGCTGTTAGCACTAGCTAATGTCAACAACATTATAGCTGGTATGTTACTGTAGCAATGTTTACGTTCAGTCATTTGGATGACTGTTAAAACCTTTCAGTCTCAAGTTTTTCCTTTACTGTATTTACTAGTTTACTGAGCTAGCGCGCTCAGGCAGGCTGCCCGAGCTAGCGCGCTCGCTCCCAGCCTGCCCGAGCGCGCTAGCTCAGTAAACTAGTAAATACAGTAAAGGAAAAACTTGAGACTGAAAGGTTTTAACAGTCATCCAAATGACTGAACGTAAACATTGCTACAGTAACATACTAGCTACTGTTGTTGACATTAGCTAGCTTGACCTTCAAAATGGCGGACACCGGGGCGTCACGTCACCTGTGACGTCACGTTGAAAACCTCTATAGTGTGACCTGGGGCCTCATTTATAAAACTTTGCGCAGGATTTACGCCAGAAGATGGCGTGCACATGAAACTCAGAATGTGCGTGCGCACAGAAATATTCTGATTTATAAAACCGTGTGCACGCACGTTCCACGCCAATTTCCCTTTATAAATCACAATCCACTCTAAATTTGCGGCACCTGTGCGTACCTCAAGACACACCCACAATTGCCTATAAATATTCAGTGAAACACCCTTAATGAATATTGATATCTGTGGACAACATGCCCAAAACAGAAGGAAAGACAAAGAAGCGCAACTTCACCGACTGTGAAGTTGAAGTGCTAGTAGATGAAGTGGAGCAGCGTCGAGCTGTTTTGTTTGGAGGCCATAGTACAGGAGTTACAAATGCGAAAAAAACGTTTGAATGGCAGCATGTGGCCGATGCGGTCGATTCTGTAGCTTCTCAAGGCCGTACTATGGCAAAGGTAAAAACAAATGGTCCGACATAAAGGTGGACGCCAAGAAGAGGATCGCGGCGCACCGCCAAAGTGTCCATGCAACGGGCGGGGGGAAGGGGGAGCCGGAGCTCACCCCACTGGATCAAAAACTGGCTGGCATTATAGGGGAAACCCTCCTGAGTGGAGTTGTGCGTGAGGAGGAGGGTGACACCGATGCTGGGCCACATGAACCAGCCGAGGACTTGGGTATGTAATTTTTTTTTGGTTGTGTATCAAGGAACCACCTCACATTGCACGTGTGCCGCCCTTGTTTGAAATGGGTGTGAAATTAATTGAAATGAGTCTTCATCCAGAAAAAGTATTTTATTAACAAAAAAATTCCCTCGCAGTTGCTGGGTGTCCCAGTGAGGCCAGCAGTGTGTCGGCTGCGGCAGCGGAGGTCCCAAGGACGTCCATGGCCTCCGATGCATGTGCATCCATGCCGAAACCAGCCACCAGCACCTGTATCCTAACAGATTCAGTGCTGCAGGTGCAGTGGGAACATGTGGATGCCGTCCGCAAGGTTGCCCGGGAGTTAAAAGAAATAAAAAATGAGTTGTCTGCATTAAATGCCAGCATTAAAGAATTTCTTAAAAAGTAATCATTTGTTTCCATACCTAATTATTTACAAGCAGCACATCACCTCCTCGTGCTGGCGCATGGCTTCTGCGTTTGGGTGGAATGCCTGGGGATAGGGATCGGGGTCGAGATCAAGGTTGACCTCTTCAGCTTGCAAAGGCACGTTTTGTAGCTGTGCCACATTGTGCAGCACAGCACAGGCCCTAACAATCCTACAGACCTTTTTGGGTCTGTAATATAGAGCTCCCCCCGTGGCATCCAGACAACGCCATCTGCCCTTCAGGAGCCCAATGGTGCGCTCCACAACAGCACGCGCCTGGCTGTGGTGCAGGTTGTAAGTGGTCTCCTCAGGCATTTGGGGGTTCATAAATGGCGTGAGCAGCCACCGTTTCAGCGGATACCCACTGTCACCTACAACATAACTGAATGAGTAAAGGGTTGAATATTTAGAAATGGTCTAAGAATGGTTACAAATACTTTCAGGATTTACGCATTAATCACCCGCACCCAGAAGCCAACCATCGCGCACAGCTCCAGCATCCAGTCTCCGCCCAACGCTGCTATGTCTCAATATAAATGAATCATGGGTTGAACCAGGCCACTGGGCAACAACATTTGTGAGGACCATGTCCGCGTCACATATAACTTGGACACTGAGAGAATGAAAATGCTTCCTGTTAACAAAGGCAAATTCATTTTCACTCGGTGCCCTTATAGCAATATGAGTGCAGTCAATAGCACCGATCACATTTGGGAAATCGGACTTTGCTGCAAATTGCGCTTTTTTATTTGCCTGTTCACCCAGCATGTAAGGAAACTTGATGTAGTTTGGTGATAAACCAATTACACCTCCTAACACTTCTGGCAAAATGTGGCTGAAGGTTGGCTGCGATATCCCAGACCGGTCAGCCAGTTCTCACTGAAAAGTGCCAGTGGCCAGAAAGCCGATGCAAGTCAGCACTTGCAGCAAGACTGGGATGGCATGATTCTGGTGGGTACCTCTCTCCAACGCTGGGCCCAACTCAGCTATCAGGTGTAAAAGGACAGCTCGTGGCAATCTGAATCGGCTCATGAGCCACTCATCGTCATTGGCCAACAAATCTTGTTGGTCTCTGAAGACTCGCTCTCTACTAATTCTTCCATTTGCCACATCCTCCAGCAATGCCAAATACGCCATAGCGCATCATAAGACCTACCACGGCAAATCCCTCTTATATACTATTTACAGAGTAGGCAACCTAACAAGCAACATGTGTGATAGCCTAATGATCAATATTGAAAAATGACACAACATGCATGAAAGCCATAAGTGGATAATTCACAAAACTTAGCCTACTGCTTATGTGCAAAAACATACAATGTATAGCCTATCAATTTGTCTTTATTGCCTTAAATAAGATGTTACTTTTGACAAGTGCACAAAATTAAGGATTATAAATGTTAAATCAGTCACGTCTTTGATGCACGATGTTATGTTTGTGCTAAACTTCGATTATTGAACCAATTTCGGGTCATTCTCCCCGTTTCCTCCTGAGGTTGCACTTTCTGCGCTTCCCTTTTTTTTGTGCGTACGCATGGGTCAGAGCATGCGTGGAGGTGTGCACATTTTACCGTCAAGTTCACTTTTTATAAATACTGAAGCTTGCATAGAACGTGGCATACGCATTCTTTTGTGCGTACGCATCGTTTATAAATGAGGCCCCTGGAGTCTTACCTGACATATCCATACTGAATTTTTAGAATAGATTGGTCATGAATTTTGGAGGGGAAAAAGTGGAAGATTTGTAGGCCATAATTTGAAAATTATTAATTAATTTATTATTTTAATTATTTTTTTCTGAAGAAGGCCAAGACTGGAAGCTTTTTTTTCTTTTTTCTTCTCCTCCTGCATAAAGACCACAAGCAGAGGCCCTCCACATCGGATCTGTGTTAATACCAACAGATCCTTGATTAAGGTAAATGAATCCTTTCATCATGGCACACCTTCAGCTTGTTCAGTGTGCTGAGGGCAGGATGTTTAGTCATTCTTCCTCTGTTGCTAGTGATAGCTTTATTTGTGATAAGTGCAGTGTGGCAGTGGGGGTGTGGTCAAGCGTCGGTCTGTGAATGGAGGGCGGAGTCAGGGAAGGTAAGTGGCGGAATGACTGCACCTGATGGGAATTAACCTGCGTTTGTGTGTCTTCCCCAGTGACCGCGCCCTATAAAGAGGAGAGGGAGAGCAGAGGAAGGGAGCTTCTCCCCAACATGGATACTTGTGTGCGTGATTTAAGCTGAAAAGCTAAATAAAGAGTTTTTGAGAACTCAGTTCTGGCCTGCCGTGCTTCTGTGCTCCACCCACCTAGAACACTTGTTACAGTGGTGCCGAAACCCGGGAAGGAGCGCAGGAGTGAACAGCCCCATGGAGTCCTCCCCCTTCAGGGACTTGATCCATGCCCTCGCCATGGCCCAACAGAGCCAGCACCAGGCGCTGGTCGCCCTCCGGAAAGAACAGGAGCAAAGGTTCGAGGCCCTGGTGTTGGCGCAGCAGGAAGACTGCCAGGCGTTCCGGCACCTACTCGCGTCGGCGGGGTCCACCACCTCCACGGGCCCGCCCCACCTCACCCTTACGAAGATGGGCCAGCACGACGACCCCGAGGCCTTCCTCGCCCTTTTGGAGCAGGCAGCAGAGGCGTGGGGTTGGCCGGTGAAACGGCGCGCCTCCTCCCCTGCTCACGGGCAAGGCGCAGCTGGCCGCGCTACAGCTCCCCGCCGACAGCCGGCTGGTCTACGCGGACCTCTGCAGGGCCGTCCTCCAGCGCGTGGGTCGCACTCCGGAGCAGCGGGCAGCAGCGCTTCCGCATGCTGCACCTGGAGGAGGTCGGCCGGCCGTTTGCGTTTGGCCAGCAACTCCGGGATGCCTGCCGCCGGTGGCTGAGGGCCGACAACTGCGACGCCGAGGAAGTCATCGATCTGGTGGCGCTGGAGCAGTTCGTCGCTCGACTTCCGGAAGGGACCATGGAGTGGGTCCAGTGCCATCACCCGGCGTCGCTGGATCAGGCCATTGAGCTGGTGGAGGACCATATGGCGGCCGTTCCAACGGCAGGACAGCGTGTCTCCCCCTCTCTCTCCCCTCCTGTTCCTCGCCCTCGCCCCATTCCCCCACTTCCCCCACCAAGGAGGCGGGGGCCGGCTCCACCCCAGCTGGCCCACCACACCCGCAGTGTCCTACCGTTTCCTACTTCCGGGTCTGTGTCTTCCCCTCCTCAGGTGAGTGATATCCGGAACACCGGTGCAGAGAGAGAGCCTGGGCCGGTGTGCTGGCGCTGCGGGGAGCCTTGGCACCTCCAGCATCAGTGCTCGGCGATGGAGGTGGGCGCGGTGGTCCAGATCCCCAATGCGCCAGGAACCGCCCTCGATCGGGCCAGAGCGTAATGCATACCGGTGAGTATCCAAGGGGATACGTATCAGGCTTTGGTGGACTCCGGCTGTAATCAGACCTCAATCCACCAAAGCCTGGTGCAACGCGAGGAATTGAGCAGAGCACAGTTGGTGAAGGTGTTGTGTGTGCACGGGGATGTTCACAACTACCCTTTAGTGTCGGTCCACATTCTGTTTCGAGGGGAGAAATTTAGAGTACAGGTGGCAGTTAATCCTTGCCTTACCCACTCTATAATTTTGGGTACTGATTGGCCGGGATTTCGGGATTTAATGACACATTTAGTGAGGAGTGGGTCCTGCCATAGTTCAGCGGGGGATGTCCCAGTGTGGCACTGGCGGGAGCAGCTGTCACAGAGCCATCTATGTCATCACTGCGTCAGAGTGAGGAGCAGCAGGCTCCTCCTCCCTCTCTCGGGGAATCCCTCGCGGATTTTCCGTTAGAGCAATCGTGAGACGACACTCTGCGGCATGCGTTTGACCAAGTGAGAGTAATCAATGGTCAAACGCTCCAGCCAAATGCCACCCCATCCTTCCCCTATTTTTCCATTATTAAGGATAGGTTATACCGAGTGACGCAGGACACTCAAACTAAGGAACAAGTAACCCAAATTTTGATCCCAAAGAGCCGCCGGGAATTGTTATTCCAGGCGGCTCACTTTAATCCCATGGCTGGACACTTAGGGCAGGATAAGACGCTAGCCCGAATAATGGCCCGGTTCTATTAGGCAGGGATTCGCGGCGATGTCCGTAGGTGGTGTACGGCATGCCGCGAATGCCAGTTAGTAAAACCAGCGGCCATTCCAAAAGCACCTTTGCGCCCTCTACCATTAATCGAGACCCCGTTCGAAAGAATTGGGATGGATCTCGTCGGGCCATTAGATCGGTCAACATGAGGGTATCGCTTTATTTTAGTTCTCGTGGACTATGCAACGCGATACCCGGAAGCAGTGCCGCTCCGCAATATCTCCACACGTAGTATTGCGGAAGCGCTCTTCCGCATCATCTCCCGAGTCGGAATCCCCAAAGAGATTCTGACTGATCAAGGCACTACGTTTATGTCACGCACACTGCATGAACTGTATGGGTTATTGGGAATCAAGCCGATCCACACCAGTGTTTATCACCCACAAACAGACGGTTTAGTCGAATGGTTTAATCGCACCCTCAAAAATATAATTAAAAAATTTGTAAGCGAGGACGCACGTAACTGGGATAAATGGCTCAAGCCCCTGCTTTTCTCAGTGCGAGAGGTCCCACAAGCCTCCACGGGGTTCTCCCCGTTCTAATTATTATATGGGCGTAAGCCGCATGGCATCCTAGATGTGCTGCAGGAAAATTGGGACAAGGGACCTTCCCCGAGCAAAAATGAAATCCAATAAGTTATTGACCTGCGCGCAAAACTCCACACACTCACACACCTAACCCAGGAGAATTTGCAACAGGCTCAAGAACGTCAAGTCCGCCTGTACAACAGGGGCACGTGCCTTAGGAAATTCACACCGGGAGACAAAGTACTCGTGTTATTGCCCACATCGAGCTCTAAATTAATCGCCAGGTGGCAAGGACCCTTTGAGGTCACACGGCGAGTCAGGGACGTCAACTATGAGGTGAGGCGAATGGACAGGGGCGGGGCGTTACAGGTATACCACCTCAATCTGTTAAAACGTTGGAGTGAGGAGGTCCCCGTGGCGTCGGTGTTTCCAGAGAAGGCGGAGCTGGGGCCAGAGGTTCCAAAGGGAAAATCGGCATCACCCACCACTCCAGTCCCCTGTGGAGCCCACCTCTCCCCGACCCAACTCACGGAGTTTGCCCAGTTGCAGACCGAGTTTTCGGATGTGTTCTCGCCCCTGCCCGGTCGCAGTAACCTCATAGAGCACCACATAGAAACACTCCCGGGGGTGGTAGTGCGTAGCTGCCCTTACAGGCTACCCGAACACAAAAAAAAAAAAGGTGGTTCGGGAAGAACTTGAGACCATGCTCGAAATGGGCATCGTCGAGGAGTCCCACAGTGACTGGAGCAGCCCGGTGGTCTTGGTACCCAAGGCCGACGGGTCGGTCCGGTTCTGTGTGGACTATAGAAAAGTCAACGCGGTGTCTAAATTCGATGTGTACCCGATGCCTCGTATTGATGAGTTGCTCGATCGACTCGGCACTGCTCGCTTTTATTCGACGCTGGATTTGACGAAGGGATATTGGCAGATCCCCTTGACTCCACTATCCCGAGAAAAAACGGCCTTTTCCACACCGTTTGGTTTACACCAATTCGTCACCCTTCCGTTTGGGCTGTTTGGGGCGCCCGCGATGTTTCAGCGGCTGATGGACAGAGTCCTCCGCCTGCACGCCACTTACGCGGCCGCGTATCTAGATGATATCATCATCTATAGTAACGACTGGCAGAGGCACCTCGAACATCTAAGGGCCGTCCTTAGGTCGCTGAGACGAGCGGGGCTCACAGCCAACCCAAAGAAGTGTGCGATTGGGCGGGTGAAAGTACGGTATCTGGGCTTCCACTTGGGCAACGGGCAGGTGCGTCCCCAAATTAATAAGACGGCAGCAATTGCGGCCTGCCCGAGGCCCAAGACCAAAAAGGGGGTGAGACAGTTCCTGGGGCTGGCTGGCTATTACCGTAGGTTTATACCTGATTATTCGGACGTCACCAGCCCGCTGACTGATCTCACTAAAAAGGGGGCACCAGATCCAGTCCAGTGGACGGAGCAATGCCAGCGGGCTTTTTCTGAGGTAAAGGCTGCACTGTGTGGGGGGCCACTTCTACACTCCCCTGACTTTTCTCTCCCTTTTGTGTTGCAGACCAATGCATTCGACAGAGGGCTGGGGGTGGTTTTGTCCCAGGAAGTGGAGGGGGAGGACCGCCCCGTCCTGTACATCAGCAGGAAGCTGTCAGTGCATGAGGGGCGCTACAGCACGATCGAGAAAGAGTGTCTGGCAATCAAGTGGGCGGTCCTCGCCCTCCGTTACTACCTGCTGGGGCGCCCTTTCAGCCTCTGTTCGGACCACGCGCCCCACCAGTGGCTCCACCGCATGAAAGATGCCAACGCGCGGATCACCCGTTGGTATCTGACACTCCAACCCTTCAATTTCAAGGTGGTCCACAGGCCGGGGGCGCAGATGGTCGTGGCGGACTTCCTCTCCCGTCGGGGGGGGGGGGGGGGGGGGGAGTCGGCTGCAGGCCAGACGGCCGCCCGGCCTGAGTTGGGCGGTGGGGGTATGTGGCAGCGGGGGCGTGGTCAAGCGCCGGTCTGTGACAGGAGGGCGGAGTCAGGGAAGGTAAGTGGCAGAATCACTACACCTGACTGCAATTAACCTGTGTTTGTGTGTGTCTTCCCAGTGACCGCGCCCTATTTAGGGAGGGAGAGCGAGAGCAGAGGGGCTCTTCCCGGAACCAGACGCTGAGTGTGTGGGTGTCTGTAGACTGTAAAACAGTTGTTAGACTGAAAAGTGTGACAATAAATTATGTGTATCAACCTGATCTCTGTCCTGCCATCCTCTGTGCTCCACTCATTCATAACGAACTGCTACACATGTCAATCCTGAGATCGAGATGCTGAACCTCTTCTGCCCCTCGGACCTGCCTGATCCATCCTGGTGCCCTGTGTCTGGTCGGAGTCTCATCACATCGCTCCTGTGGAGGACGGCCCCATGTGGACAGTTGAAAGTCACACCTGGAGGACGCTCTGGACACTTACAGTAATACTTTTATGGGTGAGGACTACAGTTGACTTGCTAACTTTAGGACTGCAGTTGTCATGAACAGTTTTGCACTCAAGTTTCCATCAATGAAGAGTTTATAACATCAACGAAACTGTCTTCATGTTAAAACTGTTAATGTTATAGTCATGTTGTCTGTTATCACTCAAATGAGGATGGGTTCCATTTTGAGTCTAGTTCCTCTCGAGGTTTCTTCCTCATGTCGTCTGAGGGAGTTTTTCCTTGCCACCATCGCCACAGGCTTGCTCATTGGGGATAGATTAGGGATAAAATTAGCTCATGTTTTAAGTCGTTCAAATTCTGTAAAGCGGCTTTGCGACAATGTCTATTGTTAAAAGTGGTTTAAAAATAAACTTGACTTGAAACTTGAATTTGATGAATTTGGAGATGTTATTGAAGTGTGATTTATACAGTTAAACGTGTAATTCGGGATGAAAGTAAAAGTCTAAACCTGAATAAAAATATGTTCCAAAGTACTAAACATCATTAAAAATGTCTTTCATTCCGTTGTGATTAAAGACTTGATTAGAATAAATTTTTTTCCTTCACATGTCTGATGTGACGTGGAAGTTCAAAAAGTGTCCCAATAAATCTGACATCTCTAAATATCTACAGAACATGAGGTTGCGGTTTCTCAGGTACTGAAGGTGGAGTACGCTCAATGCACTGTCAGAAACAGGGCTACAGTAGGAGTCCATTTCTGTCCCCCAAGGTACAATCTACATTAACGTGCCCCTACGGCTCATTATTGGACCCCAAGGTAGCTATGTGGAGCTTTTTAGGGCTAAAAAGCTACATACTTGTTCCTGAACAGTATATAAAAGGGACAAATCAGTACTTTAGAGGGTACTGATCCAGTGACATGCCGCTGTCACCCTAAAGGTACAATAATGTACAGTGGTGCTTGAAAGTTTGTGAACCCTTTAGAATTTTCTATATTTCTGCATAAATATGACCTAAAACATCATCAGATTTTCACACAAGTCCTAAAAGTTGATAAAGAGAACCCAGTTAAACAAATGAGACAAAAATATTATACTTGGTCATTTATTTATTGAGGAAAATGATCCAATATTACACATCTGTGAGTGGCAAAAGTATGTGAACCTTTGCTTTCAGTGTCTGGTGTGACCCCCTTGTGCAGCAATAATTGCAACTAAATGTTTGCAGTAACTGTTGATCAGTCCTGCACACCGGCTTGGAGGAATTTTAGCCCATTCCTCCGTTCAACTCTGGGATGTTGGTGGGTTTCCTCACATGAACTGTTTGCTTCAGGTTCTTCCACAACATTTCAATTGGATTAAGGTCAGGACTTTGACTTGGCCATTCCAAAACATTAACTTTATCCCTCTTTAACCATTCTTTGGTAGAACGACTTGTGTGCTTAGGGTTGCTGTCTTGCTGCATGATCCACCTTCTCTTGAGATTCACTTCATGGACAGATGTCATGACATTTTCCTTTAGAATTCACTGGTATAATTCAGAATTCATTGTTCCATCAATGATGGCAAGCCGTCCTGGCCCAGATGCAGTAAAACAGGCCCAAACCATGATACTGACACCACCATGTTTCACAGATGGGATAAGGTTCTGATGCTGGAATGCAGTGCTTTCCTTTCTCCAAACATAACGCTTCTCATTTAAACCAAAAAGTTCTATTTTGGTCTCATCCGTCCACAAAACATTTTTCCAATAACCTTCTGGCTTGTCCACGTGATCTTTTGCAAACTGCAGATGAGCAGCAATGTTCTTTTTGGAGAGCAGTGGCTTTCCCCTTGCAACCCTGCCATGCACACCATTGTTGTTCAGTGTTCTCCTGATGGTGGACTCATGAACCTTAACATTAGCCAATGTGAGAGAGGCCTTCAGTTGCTTAGAAGTTACCCTGGGGTCTTTTGTGACCTTGATGACTATTACACACCTTGCTCTTGGAGTGATCTTTGCTGGTCGACCACTCCTGGGGAGGGTAACAATGGTCTTGTATTTCCTCCATTTGTACACAATCTGTCTGACTGTGGATTGGTGGAGTCCAAACTCTTTAGAGATGGTTCTGTAACCTTTTCCAGCCTGATGTGCATCAACAACGCTTTTTCTGAGGTCCTCAGAAATCTCCTTTGTTCGTACCCTGATACAGTTCCACAAACATGTGTTGTGAAGATCAGACTTTGATAGATCCCTGTTCTTTAAATAAAACACGGTGCCCAGTCACACCTGATTGTCATCCCATTGATTGAAAACACCTGACTCTAATTTCACCTTTAAATTAACTGCTAATCCTAGAGGTTCACATACTTTTGCCACTCACAGATATGTAATATTGGATCATTTTCCTCAATAAATAAATGACCAAGTATAATATTTTTTGTCTCATTTGTTTAACTGGGTTCTCTTTATCTACTTTTAGGACTTGTGTGAAAATCTGATGATGTTTTAGGTCATATTTATGCAGAAATATAGAAAATTCTAAAGGGTTCACAAACTTTCAAGCACCACTGTACTTTATTTCCTGACAGTGTGATACCATAACAGGCCCAAGGAAAAGTACACTTTGGTACCTTTATTTGGTCCCAGTGGCGATTTTAGGCTATTTTTAGGGGTGCTTAAGCACCCCTAAACATTTTCTTAGCACCCCTAAAAATAAGTAGCCTGATTCAAATTTTGTCTCCCGACAGCTGCACCCATTCTTCTCTGTCAGATTACTCGTGGCATCTTTGTCACACAGATAGCATACGCATATCAGATGAAACTGCACGGTCCAAATCATAGGTCCAAATGGACCAGTAAAATCTATTCCTCCTCCTTGCACGATTCGGAGCCTCTTCTGATTGGTCTGGGCATCCGCGCGATTGCCTGATTGTTTATTCAAATGGAGGCTACTGCAGAGTGCAGACGTTAGTCAGCACATCTGTGTGTAGTTGTCAACAACACAGTGCGGTGTAAAGGTATGGCTATAGGAGTTGCGATTACATTACATTAAAATACAGATGCAATAGTAGTGTTCCCTGTAGATAATTATAAAAACAAACTTAATCCCATTTATTACCGAGACCATTTTTGTGCAGAACTGGGCATTGTTAACATCATTACAGAGTTGGCCACCTAGCTCACCAACCGAATTTTAAGAAGTTAGACTATGTAGATAACGTTAGCTTATCTAGCGTTCACACTGGATGATCATTGTTTCACGTAAGCTAGGTCATTTAGGTGACAGTGGTTGGGCTATCATGTATTTATATGCTTCAGACAGATGTCAAAGTTTGCCTACTTTATGATACAGCTTCATACAGTAGGCTATTTTAAAAAAAAGTTACCCTTCTTAGCCTAAGGATAGAAGGGGAATTCGTTGTAACACTGTGATAGCCTACAACATTCTAATGGCCCAGGGTGATTAAACTAATGCCTTCTGAGGCCCATGTTCCTAGCCATCTATAGCACAGGAGAATGAAAATACAGGAGATTTTCCCACAGATGGAGAGGTCAATACAGTATGATCCAGGCCAATTTGTATCTCAGGTATTATTTGGAAGGCAAATAGCCTACCTTGTTCAAGAAATGCCTGGTTCGTTATGTATATAGACCTACCCCATGGATAGTGAACTGAAACACTGGGAAAATCTGACCCATAAATGTCTGCTTTTCCATAGATGGACATACGTTCTTTTTTTAAGAGAATAGTACAGTCACGTTCAGGTGAGAAAATAAATTAATCCAACTGAGCACTTTACCGGGGCGGCACGGTGGTGTAGTGGTTAGCGCTGTCGCCTCACAGCAAGAAGGTCCTGGGTTCGAGCCCCGGGGCCGGCAAGGGCCTTTCTGTGTGGAGTTTGCATGTTCTCCCCGTGTCAGCGTGGGTTTCCTCCGGGTGCTCCGGTTTCCCCCACAGTCCAAAGACATGCAGGTTAGGTTAACTGGTGACTCTAAATTGAGCGTAGGTGTGAATGTGAGTGTGAATGGTTGTCTGTGTCTATGTGTCAGCCCTGTGATGACCTGGCGACTTGTCCAAGGTGTACCCTGCCTTTCGCCCGTAGTCAGCTGGGATAGGCTCCAGCTTGCCTGCGACCCTGTAGAAGGATAAAGCAGCTGGAGATAATGAGATGAGATGAGCACTTTACCATAGTCAAAAGAATGGTGAAGATAATGTTGATTACCATAGCCTCTGTAGATGAATTCTAACATTAGGCTACTTTTTTGATAGCACAAGGAGGAGAGGATGATAGAGAGGGGAGAAAGGAGAGAGAACACGATGAACCAGGTGAGAAAAATAATGGTAGCCTATTTAAGATAGCCTTTTGCCCATAATTATTGGGTCAGACTTGACTTTTGTTTTGTGTCTAAAAAATGAACTTGCACTATGAACCTGGCATGCTGTTGACGCTGTCTGTAGATTCTTACCAAGCCCTTACGTTTGCTGCATTACTTCACGTTTTATTTATTTGAAGATGACTAGTAGCTCACCACAAAATGTTTGTATGTGTGCAAAGAGGAAGAGAGGAGGATGGAAAGAGAGGGAAAGCAAAGAGCACAGGTGGAGAATAGAGACAGAGGATGAGGAGAGGGAGCAAGACCTGGAAGCAGAGAGAGAAGAACAGGGAGAGTACAGTGAAGGTGAAAGGCAGCAGACCAGAGAGGTGCATGGAGAAACAGAACTACAAGAGCAGGCTGGAGTATCAGGAGAGTCTACAGACACCACTTTAGATTTAGGTGACAGGGAGAGTGGTCCTAAACAAGTAAAGCTGCCCCAGTACCCACAAGGTCTGTTTGGCACACAAAAGAGAGCCTTTCAATATAACTGGTTCCAGAGCTACAACTGGCTTGAATACTCCTATAGAAGGAATGCTGCATTCTGCTATGGTTGCAGGGTGTTTGGTAGAAATTTGAAAAAGGATATATTTGTGACTGATGGGGTCAAAAATTGGAGGAAGGCGCTGAACTTGTTTCAGAAACATGAAACCACTCAGTCTCACAAAGACAATGTAGTTCACTGGCAAAGCTATCAAGCGAGTCTGTTAAAAGGCAGTGTTGTGCAGCAAATGGAGAGCGCAAGTTCCTCCGAGGTAAATGAGAGAAGGGAGTACTTGAAACGCGTTGTGGCAGTGACCTGCATGCTGGGTAAACAAGGTATTCCATTCAGAGGTCACGATGAATCATCTGAAAGCCACAACAAAGGGATTTTCTTGGCATGCATAGAACTTCTGAAACAGTTTGACCCTTTCATGCAAAGTTACACTCCTCCATCAAATACTACTTATCTTTCATCTGCTAGTCAGAATGAAATGATGGTGTTGTTCAGAGGAGGTAACTGCAGCTGTTATAAGCGAGATGAAGGAGTCAAAGATGTATGCCATTATGGCTGATGAAGCCAGAGATGGAAAAGCGGAGCAGCGGTCACTGTGTTAGGTATGTTTCAGGGGGTATAGTGAGAAAAAGGTTCCTAGCCCTTACAGAGTTGACGAGTTTCAGTCCTGCATCCATAACTGCCACAATTGAGGATTAGTTGACAGTAAAAGGCATTGATGACTTGAAATGTGTGGCCCAAACCTATGATGGGGTGGCGGTCATGAGTGGGACAGTGGGGGGTGTCCAGGCCCATTTTCGAAAGAAGCACCCTGAAGCAATTTATGTGCATTGTTATGCCCATGAATTAAACCTTGTCTTATGTCACACATGCAGAGCCATTTCTGAGGCCAAAGAGTTTTTTGACGTGCTGGAAAGTGTCCACTCTTTTTTCAGTGTCTCACTTGTGAACCACCACAAGTTTGCAGACACACAAAAAAAGCTAGGGTTGCAGCCAAGTCAACTCGTCCAGTTGCCAAACACATGTTGGGCATGCCAACTTCATTCAGTGAATGCAGTACTTGACAACTTCCCTGCCATCATTGAATGCCTACTTGCCATCAACACACCTTTAGCAGTGGGACTGAGAGCAAAACTCTCTAACTTCTCATCAGTGTATTTGCTGTTTGTTTTCCACTCTCTCCTGCCTGTAACAGCATGTTTACACATGTATCTGCAGAAAGAGACCAGTGATCTTGCCCAAGCTGTGGAATACAAAAATGCAGTGACTGATTCCCTTAAGGAGAAACGCAGTGATGCCACTGCTGCAGATCTTCATGCCAGAGCTATGGCCTTATGTGAGGCTGACGAGATATCAGTCCCAGATCCATCGTCTAACCAGAGGCGTAAGACAAAGCGAATGGAGGAATATGTTGTTGAGTCTGCTTGTGGGGCAGGCAGTGAGGCTAGTGGTTCTTCAAAGTCAGAAGACCTTAAACAGCAGTTACTATTTCCTTGCTTGGATACAATGGTAGCAGAACTGGAAAAGCGTTTTTCTGATGTTGGTGAGGAACTGCTCAACGGAATTCATGCATGCAGTCCAAAATCAGACCAATTCTTGTCTGAGCCACATTTGTCAGCACTAGCACTTCATGATCACATTGACCTTAAGTCAGAGGAGGTGATGGCAGCCAAGAACTTTTTTAGGCGCAAGAGAGAGGCTAGTGATGTTGAGGACATGCTGACTGTGTACAACCTACTGGATGCTGACATGTTCCCTTCTCTTAAAGCTACTGTTCAGGCTGATTTAACCATTCCTGTTAGCAGCTGTAGCTGTGAGAGGTCTTTCAGTGCCTTGTGTCGTCTCCATACCTGGCTCAGGAGAGCCATGGGGCAAAACAGACTCCATCATTTGGCTGTGATGTCAGTTGAGAAGGAGCTACTTGACAGCATCAGTTATGAAAATGTGACTGATAGATTTGCCAGCTTTAAAGTGAGACGACACAGCTTAGTTCACCCAAAGTAGAGGGGATGATCTGCTTAGTAAGCCAGAAGAGAGGTTAGGTTTTGGTGTGGTATTAATCAAGGTTAAAAACAGATATTGTATTATTATTATTATTATTATTATCTTTGACATCATGATTCAGTGTCTGTTTTAGAGTGTGAAGAATAAGTGGTTAATAGATATGCCACCCTTAAGGTGAGGCAACACAATTCACTTTTTTTTTCTCCCAAAGTTAAAGATGTTGTAAGTTGTATGCAAAAAGAATAGGGGAGATTTTGGTTTGAGATGGACCAGTATTTTTGACTTTCTTTCTCATTTATTAGGCATATATTCATTGACCTGTCTGGCTTTATTACATGTTTTGCAAAATATAAGATGACTGTAAAAATATAAGTGATTGTATAAGCTATGTGAGTTCGGCATACCATTAAAGCAGTGGCGATTTTAGGCTATTTTTTTTAGGGGTGCTTTAATGATTAAAGGTAGTTCTCTTAGACGAAAGGTGTTTTGGTCATATAATTGAATAATGAGGATATGCAATGGTAAATTTCCCCCACCTGCTTCAGAGGAATTATTGCATTTGAGTTTTTGTATGAGTATAGGTTGACTTACAGTGAACCAACTACAACTAACAACTAAGACAAAGAGCCTAGTGGTCCTTGGGTCAAGTTTTTCCTTACCACTTTACCACCACCACATTTCACCAGAGCATTAACACCCAGAAACTGACACAATGTTTTCTCATGCAGTAGGCCTATTACTCTTACTTTGACATGACTAGCCTTGTCAGTTTATAATAAGCCTATTAATTCACTTTTGGAGAATGATGATGCCTTCGTAACCATTACTATCATACACCCATTACCATTAGCCTAACCATTACTATCATACACCCATTACCATTAGCCTAACCATTACTATCATACACCCATTACCATTAGCCTAACCATTACTATCATACACCCATTACCCACTGGCGGCTCATTAATAGGGGCGATTTGGGCGACGCACTCCCAAACAGGGAGGGAGATTTTTTTCTTTTATCTACGCCTACTACCAACAGTAATGTCATTGTCCAATCAGGCTAAGGTCGCGCCTGGTGTAGCCACGCCCTTTTGGGGCGATTTCTGTCAGGTTCAGATTTGCCCCCAAATCTCCCATTGACACTAATGGTACGTACGTTTTTTTTTTTAAATCATGCTCCCAATGCATTTTCTATTAGGTTTTATGTGCTCGCACAAGCAGAGTGCTTACGTCATACGCCTGTTGCGCCGCGCAAATGTTGCCAGATTGGTTTTAAGTGCATTTTGGCGGGTTTTGAACATAATTTTGGGCTGGAAAACGCAACTTGCGCGGGAAATGTGTGAACATTCTATGAAGAAGATGGCAGCGAGTGTTGAGTGCAACAATACGATAGCGTCTCTGAAAGAAGTTCCCTTTAGTCGTTGTACCAATGAGGAGAAAACGGCAATCAAACAGCTAGGACCTCCTAGACCGAATTTAAACATCAAGCAAGTGTCTACGAAGGGGGAGAAGACCTACTCAAGAGGTTTTAACAAGAACTGGTACCACCGGAAAACTTGGCTAGCTGGCTGTGATGTAGTCAGTGCTCTTTTTTGCTACCCTTGCGTTCTCTTCCACCCTGGAAGTAGCACAGCAGACGGTACTGTTAGGACTAGGACTGTTTTGGCCTCTAGAGGCCGCTGTTATTTCCTTTTCATGTCGTGTTTATTTTGGCCTCTAGAGGCCGCCACTGTTCCTGTGTTTTGTGTTTGTGTTAATTGCCTAATTATCTTCACCTGTGTCCTTAATTAGTTTGTCTATTTATACCCCTGAGTTCAGTCCTCTTGTCACGGAGTCTTTGTGCTGTTATGTTTATCTCCAGTTTCCTTTGTACTGTGTTTTTTGATCTTCTTAGCTTTTGAATTTTTGCACTTTGCTTTTCTTTTGGATTATACTCTTTGGTTTTTTTTTGTCTTTTGTTTTGCCCTGTATATAGTGTATATAGTTTAAATAAACCTTTTGATTCTTTTTCTACTTCCGCCTCACGCCTCTGCATTTGAGTCATCCCCCTGGTGGCCTAGCGGGGGTTTGCTGGATTATCACACCAACGAACCAGGTTCGAATCCCAGCAAAACCCTAACAGAAAGACTCCGTCATGACCGACTCAGCAGAGGCTGCTTCAACTGTCTACCCGGCCAACCTTCAGGGAATTATGGCAGCTTTGACACGCTTCGGAGCGACCATGGACGCTCATGGACGTACGCTCACCAGCCAACGTGAGGCCCTCGCTCGCCACGAGGAACTGCTTCAGCAAATTGGGAAAACCCTGGCACAGCTGACATCTCTGCCTGCATCTCCTGCTCCTGATCCAGTTCCTGCTCCTGATCCAGCTCCCACTCCTGCTCCAGTGCCTCCTGCAATGCTGCCTTCTTCACCTCGCGAACCCAGCCTTCCTGCACCACAGAGGTATGACGGCAAGCACAGTGAGTGCCGAGAGTTCCTTACCCAGTGTCAACTCACCTTTGAGCTTCAGCCTACCACCTACACTACGGATCGCCGCAAGATTGCCTTTGTGATCACCTTATTAGCTGGTAAGGCGCGAGCCTGGGCTACTGCTATCTGGCAAAGACAGGGACCTGAGTGCTTTGATTTCCAGCTGTTTTCTGAAGAGATGCTTCGGGTCTTCGATCAGGCAGACATCAGTACCGACGCAGCCCGAAAGCTCATGTCCATCCGGCAAGGAGGAAGCATCGCAGATTACGCCATCTCGTTCCGAACACTCGCAGCAGTAAGTGGATGGAACGAGACTGCCCTGGTGTCAGCCTTCCACCATGGTCTGTCTGACCCCATCAAGGACGGTCTGGCCTCTATTGGATGCCCAAGTGACCTCGAAACCCTCATCTCACATGCTATTCGTCTGGACAACAGGATGAGAGAACGCCACCAAGCCTTGAGCCCCCCCAGCCTCCCTACCTCTACCTGGAGACCGTCTACCTCCTTCAGTGACTGTCCAGAACCCATGCAAGTGGGTCGTACTCGCCTCTCCGCATCTGAGAGGGAGCGCAGAAGGAGGGACAAGTGCTGCATCTACTGTGGCAAGCCTGGTCACTTCCGAGCATCATGTCCCGAACTCTTGGGAAAAGGACTGCCCCGTCCAGCCGAGGGAGGGTTGTGACGGGGCCTACCCTCTCTCCCGGACTCCCTGGCCAAGGAATCTACATCCCGGTCTCCATCTCCTGGGGTGAGTCTGTCCACTCTTGTCAAGCTTTGATAGACTCAGGGGCGGCTGGGAACTTTATGGATATTCACTTCGCCCAAAGCATCAATATTCCGACTGCACCTCTTGAAGTCCCACTGTCTGTGTCTGCCCTCGATGGCCAAGCGTTAGGTGATGGAAGAGTCACCCAAGTTACTTCTCCAGTTTTCCTCCAGTCTCAAGGTCACAAGGAAGAAATATCCCTGCACCTGATTCCTTCACCTGAGTTCCCAGTTATTCTAGGCCTTCCTTGGCTTACTCGCCACAACCCTCGCATAGACTGGGTAACAAGCCAGGTTGTGGAATGGGGCCCTGCATGCCATGCCTCTTGTCTGCTCTCTAGCTCTCCTGTGTCTCCTGCCGAGCCCCCTGATCTCACCGAGTTATCTCAAGTTCCCACAGAGTACTGGGATCTCAAGGAGGTATTCAGCAAGAGCAGGGCCGCCGTTCTTCCTCCGCACCGGGCCTACGACTGTGCCATCGACTTGCTCCCTGGGACTACCCCTCCTCGTGGCAGACTGTTTTCACTCTCTCAGCCAGAACGCAAGGCCATGGAGGAATACCTCAAAGATGCCCTGGTCTCTGGGTTTATTCGACCCTCCACTTCACCTGCTGGAGCCGGCTTCTTCTTTGTCGGCAAGAAGGATGGGGGGCTCCGACCATGTATTGATTACAGGGGCCTGAATAAGATCACTGTGCGCAACCGATATCCCCTTCCGCTGATGTCCACAGCTTTCGACCTGCTCCAAGGCGCCACCGTCTTCACCAAGTTGGACCTACGGAACGCATACCACCTCATCCGTATCCGACAGGGAGACGAGTGGAAGACTGCCTTTAACACCCCGTCTGGGCACTACGAATACCAGGTGATGCCCTTCGGACTCACCAACGCACCAGCTGTTTTTCAGGCCCTAATCAACGACGTCTTAAGGGACATGATTAACCTATACGTTTTTGTCTACCTCGACGACATCCTTATCTTTTCCAAGACCGTGCAGGAGCACCGCCACCATGTCCGCCAGGTTCTCCAGAGGCTGCTACAGAACAATCTGTTCGCCAAGGCCCAGAAATGCGAATTTCATGTTCCCGAGGTCTCCTTTCTGGGATTTATTGTACGGACAGGCCAACTCCAAATGGACCCTGCCAAGACCCTGGCCGTCCGGGATTGGCCTACTCCCAAGTCCGTTAAGGAGGTTCAGCGGTTCTTAGGATTCGCTAACTTCTACCGCAAGTTCATCAGGAACTTCAGTTCTGTGGCAGCACCCATGTCTGACCTCACCAAAGGGACAGGTGGATCTTATGGCTGGTCTCCTCAGGCAGAAAAGGCGTTCAAAGACCTCAAGGACCGCTTCTGCACGGCACCCATTCTGGTTCTCCCGGACACCTCCCAACCATTCATCGTGGAGGTGGACGCCTCGGACAGTGGTGTCGGCGCGGTGCTCTCTCAACGTTCGGAAGGAAAGCTGCACCCCTGCGCTTACTTCTCCCACCGCCTGAGTCCTGCTGAGTCCCGGTACGATGTGGGGGATCGAGAACTGCTAGCGGTCAAACTGGCCCTTGAGGAGTGGAGGCACTGGCTGGAGGGAGCACAACATCCATTCCTGGTTTGGACTGACCACAAGAACCTGGAGTACCTCCAGCAAGCCAAGAGACTGAACCCTCGACAGGCTAGGTGGCCCCTGTTTTTCAGTCGGTTTGACTTCACCCTCTCATACCGCCCCGGCTCCAAGAACACCAAACCTGACGCACTGTCCAGACTGTTCTCTGCCACTAACAGGGAGAATGAAGTCGGGCCTATTATCCCTGTGTCCCGGATTGTGGCCCCTGTCCGCTGGGGTATTGAGGAGGCTGTCCGACGAGCCCAACGCCAGGACCCCGGTCCTGGGACGGGGCCACCAGGCCTCTTGTACGTCCCACATCAAGCCCGGGCCAAGGTTCTCCAGTGGGGTCACTCTTCCCCTCTCACCGCCCACCCGGGAGCTCGGAGGACCCTGGACTTCCTGAAAAGACGCTTCTGGTGGCCTAACATGGAGAAGGAAGTAAGGTCATTTGTCCTGTCCTGTGAGGTTTGCACCAGAACCAAGAACCCACGACAGCGTCCCCAGGGTCTCCTGCATCCTCTGACCATTCCCCGGCGTCCCTGGTCCCACGTGGCAGTCGACTTTATCACGGGTCTCCCTGAGTCACAAGGTAACACGGTCATTTTGGTCTTAGTTGACAGATTCTCCAAGGCCTGCCGCTTCATACCACTGTGCAAACTCCCCTCTGCTCTTGAAACTGCGAAACTTTTGTTTAATCATGTCTTCCGAGTCTTTGGTCTTCCACAGGACATCGTCTCAGACCGAGGGCCCCAGTTCTCCTCCCGAGTGTGGCACGGGTTCTGCAAGGTCATCGGAGCCACTGCCAGCCTCTCCTCTGGGTTTCACCCACAGTCCAATGGTCAGACGGAGAGGCTCAACCAGGACCTGGAAACCACCCTGCGAGGCCTGGCTATGGATAACCCGACATCGTGGAGCACCTGGCTGCCATGGGCGGAGTACGCCCACAACACCCTGCAGTCATCGGCCACCAAGCTGTCGCCATTCCAGTGCCAATTCGGGTTCCAGCCACCTCTGTTCCCGGACCAGGAGGAGGACGCGGGGGTGCCCTCGGTCAACCAATATGTGAGACGGTGTCGCAAGACCTGGAGCAAGGTCAGGAAGACCCTCATACAGACCTCCAGAACCAACCAGACTCAGGCCAACCGCCATAGAAGACCTGCACACGCTTTCCGCCCTGGGCAGCGTGTTTGGCTGTCCACTAAGGACCTTCCACTGCGGGTGGAGAACCGCAAGCTTGCTCCTCGCTACACTGGCCCCTTCAAGGTGGTGCGCAGGGTGAACCCTGTCTCCTACCGGCTCCAGTTGCCCCGGACTCTGAGGATCAACCCCACTTTCCATGTTTCCCTGTTACGGCCCGTACTGACGTCTACGTATGCCCCTGCCCCTAGGAACCCCCCACCCCCCCGCATCTTCCAGGGGCAGACTGTGTTCACTGTGAATCGCCTGCTTGACTCCCGCCGGGTCCGCGGCGGGTTGCAATATCTGGTGGACTGGGAGGGCTATGGTCCTGAGGAGCGCTGCTGGGTTCCTGCTCGGGATGTCCTTGATAAAGAACTATGTCGGGACTTCCATTCGGCCCATCCGGATCGCCCTGGGAACGTCAGGAGACGCTCCTAGAGGGGGGGGTCCTGTTAGGACTAGGACTGTTTTGGCCTCTAGAGGCCGCTGTTATTTCCTTTTCATGTCGTGTTTATTTTGGCCTCTAGAGGCCGCCACTGTTCCTGTGTTTTGTGTTTGTGTTAATTGCCTAATTATCTTCACCTGTGTCCTTAATTAGTTTGTCTATTTATACCCCTGAGTTCAGTCCTCTTGTCACGGAGTCTTTGTGCTGTTATGTTTATCTCCAGTTTCCTTTGTACTGTGTTTTTTGATCTTCTTAGCTTTTGAATTTTTGCACTTTGCTTTTCTTTTGGATTATACTCTTTGGTTTTTTTTTGTCTTTTGTTTTGCCCTGTATATAGTGTATATAGTTTAAATAAACCTTTTGATTCTTTTTCTACTTCCGCCTCACGCCTCTGCATTTGAGTCATCCCCCTGGTGGCCTAGCGGGGGTTTGCTGGATTATCACACCAACGAACCAGGTTCGAATCCCAGCAAAACCCTAACAGGTACAGTGATATCTGATATTTGAATTTACTAGGCAAAAGTTGTTTTTGTGTGTGTGTGTTTTACCAATGGCAGTTTAACATTGCCATGTTTTTGTTTTACCAATGGCAGTTTAACATTGCCATGCTTGGAATATTTCAGTAGCCTCAAGTTCTCTCTGACTTGGTGTAAATTAAGCATATTTTCAGTTTTTATGTATTGTACAGTATATGTGTTCATTGGAGCCAGCAGCACCTTACCTTTTTTCCAACTTGTTAAGCCAAGTTGCACTGACTACAAAACCTTGTGTAACCTTGTGTGTATATAGCTAAATAACTAAAGCCTTTTGTGTTCATTGACATGCTTGTAATACTTTAAATTTCCTTTTAAGGCATGGCTTTCTGGAGGAATTCTTGGGGAAAAAAATGCAGAATTTATTTAGAATTATTTGTTGTTAAAATGGTGCAATTCCATATAAAAAAACCCCACATAATTAAGCTGCACGTGTTTGTTTGATGGTTATGCTTTTCTTCATCTTTTTCAAAACTTAAATAAACACTTTTGGATTTATATCCTGCCACTTTAATTGCATTCTTTAGAATTGAAGAAATTAGAATATGTTTATAATTAAGAATTTGTGTCTACTTATTATAGAATACTGGAATAATATGAGAAAATAAATGAGTAATGTAATATTAACTGATTGTGATGCCAAATGTTTTGCTTTGAAGGCTTCACAATTAATCTTCCTTAGTTTTAGCCTGGCAAGCCAGACTAAATGTGAATATTTGCCACTCGTAGGCAAAAATATTTTTGGCCGCTAGGCGGGTGGGTCTAGTTTACTAGGCTACCTTAGTTTGCCACCTTTAACTTGTTTAGGGCGGCACGGTGGTGTAGTGGTTAGCGCTGTCGCCTCACAGCAAGAAGGTCCTGGGTTCGAGCCCCGGGGCCGGCGAGGGCCTTTCTGTGTGGAGTTTGCATGTTCTCCCCGTGTCCGCGTGGGTTTCCTCCGGGTGCTCCGGTTTCCCCCACAGTCCAAAGACATGCAGGTTAGGTTAACTGGTGACTCTAAATTGAGCGTAGGTGTGAATGTGAGTGTGAATGGTTGTCTGTGTCTATGTGTCAGCCGTGTGATGACCTGGCGACTTGTCCAGGGTGTACCCCGCCTTTCGCCCGTAGTCAGCTGGGATAGGCTCCAGCTTGCCTGCGACCCTGTAGAAGGATAAAGCGGCTAGAGATAATGAGATGAGATGAACTTGTTTAGTGTTACCACCTAGTGGAGAGGACAGATATTGTCTATATTGATATCTGAATTTACCAGGCAAAAACAAGTTCGGCCAATTGATTTGCTACCTAGGTCAATTTACTTCAGTCCTGTGGACATTTACGGTCCGTGTAGACATAACGGGGGAAAACTGCCCCCCCCCCCTGAAAAAAAATTCAGGAGCCGCCACTGCCATTACCATTAGCCTAACCATTACTATCATACAAGTTTTACCAAACGCTCTAGGTCTTATCTAGTGAAAACATTTAAATCTGCATGACAGTGCTTGTGGATGGGTAGATATTGTAGCTTGTTGGGCGAGCTTTTGTTTAAAAATGTGTCGATTCTAAAAATCTTAAATCTGGACTAAAAATGGAAAGCCTGTTGTTGAAGCCAGGAGCCACTGACAGCACTGGGGGCTGAGCACCCCTAAAGGTCAGATCCTAGAATCGCCCCTGTTTGGTCCTCATGCTCAGACCCGACACCCGTGCATGCTGCGGTGCATTACAGCATCACTGCACTGCTCCCTGTGTGTGTGAGGTATTATTATTATTATTATACACTATCCTACATGCAGACTCAGAGCTGACGCGCTTTAACGGAATTAACGGCTTGCTGTCGGCCTTACCGACGCGCGCGCTGCTCTCTCCGTCTCGAGCTCGGCCTGAAGTCTCGCGCACTCGTTCTCCGTGTGGTCGGTGAGCTCTTGCAGAGACCGGATTTTCTTTTTCACGGCCTGGAGGTGCGGGACTCCGGCCAGGCTCATGATGCTGATCACAGAGCTTCAGGATGGAGCTGATGGGTGGAGGATCTCAGCTTGGGTGTTGGCGCTTCACGCGCACCCAGAGACGCACCAAAAAACCGGAAGTTCACCGGCGTCTCCTAGACTACACCCAAACCCACACACTCCAGGCTGAGTTTAAAACCCCGACTATTTTAAAGTGATGGTGTGTGATTTAGTGCGCAGTTTGTCTCTGTTATTCGCCCCCTGGCTCCACTGAGACCTGGGTTGCCAGATCTTCTTCATGAAATCATCCAAAAACCCACATTTCTAAACCTTTGGTAGTCCAACTTGTGAAATGTCACCTGCAGTAACAGTTAAAGTTGAAAAATAAACCCACATCTAGAACATTTCATCTCAAACTATAAACTGTAGTGATAAAATGATTACTGAGAAACACAACAGGAAGTTGTTTATTTCACTGTAATTGTCCATCAGCTGAAACCTACCAACTATGAAGAAGGATGTAGGCCCCGCCCACTCGATATAATGACGTCACAAGTCCGTGAAACGCTTGTTTACAGATTTCTGTCATTTTTTCCAAGACATCTTGTGTCTCATTATATATATATATATAGACACACACACCCTTAATAAACCTTCCCTGATAAACAACACCAGCTTGAACGGAAACACAGTTAAACCTTGATGCATTTTTAAAACAGTTTTTCCCAAAATAAAAAAAATACAGTTTTTTTTTGTCTTAAAAGCCAAAAATATTCACAAAGTCATTCGTCAAATTTGGCACGTTCAATCCCATCCCTAATTACACTGATATCACAGTCAGATTTAAGAAAAATGTTGATTATTATTTTATTTACAGTATATTATAGATATCAGACTGGAAATGGCATAAATATTTTAATACCAACAAATAATATACACAGTTCTGTGCAAAAGTCTGAGGCACATGTAAAGAAATGCTGTTGACTAAAATGACTTAAAAATAATGAAATGAAATGTTTCAACATTTAAAAAATACTATAAAGAGTAATCAGTGAGCCATAATCAATGAAACAAAGCCAGTATTTGGTGTGAGACGACCCTTTGCTTTAAAAGAAAAAAAAAAATCTCCGTCTGAGGTCCAGTGAGGTCAGTTTTATGTGGAAATGATCTGTAGGTTTTCCTGAGCATCTTACAGAACCAGCCACAGTTCTTCTGGACACTTTGACTGTCACACTCACTTCTTCATTTTACACCAAAACCCTTCATTACGTTTTCTTTTTTTATCTGAAAAGTGCGCTCTTATGGAATATGCTGCTCAGATATATTACAAGCATTTTTTTCTGTAACATTTAATTTTGTGCTGAAAAAAATGAACGTTTGGACTCTAATATGTTTCTGTCATGTTGTGACTCGATAATGAATGTAGAAGTCATAAACTAGAAATCTATAACAAAGTTTGTGTGAAAAAAATCGGGGGGCCAAGACTTTTGCACAGTACTGTGTGTATATATATATATAATATCTGTCTCGGGGTGAAATTGCCATTTTAATCCTCACATCAAAAGATTTTATGTTTGTTTATAAAATATGGACATTTATGCATTTTTAATGAGGCTTCATTTGCATGAATAAATGTCATTGAAGAAAATTTCAATAAAAAAATTAAGAACATCAAAATTTCACTAATTGTTTGATGAATACTGATTGTGATATGTATTGTTTGATTTTTTTTTTAAATGTACCTGTGGTGTCTTATATCTTAATAATAATAATAAACAAATCTACATTTTTAACAAAGCTGTATTGAAACGTTTATTTTTATATAGTTTATTGTCATAAAAAGGAAAAGTGTGCATGGAAAATGAAACTGAGTGGAACAATTTACTGACACATTCAGTTATATACAGAGCTCATGCTAAGAAAGAAGAAGAAGCCTTTATTCGTTACATGCACACTTCAAGCACAGTGAAATTCATCTTCTGCATTTAACCCATCTGAAGCAGTGAACACACGCACACATTCAGAGCAGTGGGCAGCCACACCAGAGCGCCCGGGGAGCAGTAAGGGGTTTGGTACCTCGCTCAAGGGTACTTCAGCCCAAGGCCGCCCCACGTCAACCTAATTGCATGTCTTTGGACTGTGGGGGAAACTGGAGCACCCGGAGGAAACCCACGCGGACACGGGGAGAACATGCAAACTCCACACAGAGAGGCCCTCGCTGGCCGCTGGGTTCGAACCCAGAACCTTCTTGCTGTGAGGCGACAGCGCTAACCACTACACCACCATTGAGATGGATATAAATAGTTGAATTATTTGATTTTGGTTAATTTATGTAATTTATGCAAATGTATAGACAAAAAAGATCAGCAGGTTCACAGGAGGTTAATTTTATGATGTGAATAAAGGTGGCACTCCAAAGATCTGATTTATTATTATTATTATTATTATTATTATTATTATTATTATTATGGTCAATTCAATTACTTTCAAACACAACAGTACTGATTAATCAATCACTGAAATACATTTGGAAAATTTTCCATATTTAATGTTTAGTAATTAATGTATTATTATAATCTGTGTATTATTATTATTATTATTATTATTATTAGTAGTAGTAGTAGTAGTAGTAGTAGTAGTAGTATTTTAAAGCTTTTTTCTTTTTATGTTTATTCTGCTCAGGATTTATTTTGGTCATGCCTTGTGGTATTAACTTTCTGTTTTGAGTTGCCAAATTATTAAAACGTATGCGATATTTATATTTAATTTCAAGAAACAGATGTTAAATGTCAGCTCCATCACAAACAGAAAAATATTTCTAATTACTTTTTAATTATTATTCTAACACTTTATGATGCACATAAAATTAATCATAATCTTGAACATTTCTAGTGATTATTTTACTAGTTCATTTTTTCCTATTTTTTTTATTTTCTAAGATGCACCCCTGACAGTGCTCTTGCTCTCAGAAAGTAGTGTCCTCTTGTTTGTTTGCTTGTTTGTTTCATATATATATATATATATATATATATATATATATATATATATATGTATGAATTTTAGCGCCATCCAGTGGTTAGTCCTTTCACACTCACTCTGCTCACGTCAACATTGTTAAACTCAATTTGAATTATTACAGACACATTCATCAAATGATGTTATTAAGATGTGCTAAACTATATTTACTGAATACGTGTTACTTGAATTCATCTGTGTGTGAAATAGATCTCTGTCCTCTATTGTTCTCCAAGATGGCGCTGCGGACGGTTGCCTCGGTACTTCGCTCTCTTGTACTTTCTATGTTTTTGTGTATTTGTTGTGTTTCTTGTGCTGCTTCTCTGGTCACATACTCCAGAGAAGAACTTATAAAACATTGGAATAACCACCAGTAAAGTTTTTTCATCGGTTTTCATTGATCTGGAAAGTTTTCCAGAGCTACTTGTTGGAGGAGCAGCAGCTCTCTATGGATTACACCGAAGACGCCGGAGACACCGGGGGAAGCGAGCCGGTGCGCTCGTCAGACTGAGGCAGTGGGGTTTTCACACTGTGCTCCCGTCTATTCACCTGGCTAACGTCCGCTCTCTGGCCAATAAGATGGATGAACTGCTGCTCCTCAACTCAATCAACACGGATTTTAACAGATCTGCTGCCTTGTGCTTCACCAAAACCTGGCTCGGTGAGCACATCCCGGACACTTCTCTCCACCTGCCTGGATTTCACCTGCACCAAGCGGACCGTGAAACGGAGCTCACGGGGAAAACGAGGGGAGGCGGAGTCTGCTTTTACATTAACGAAGGTTGGTGTACTAATGTCACGGTTCTAAACAAATCGTGCAGTCCTCATCTGGAGTCATTATTCATAAACTGTAAACCATTTTATGCTCCGCGAGAGTTTTCCTCGTTTATTCTGGTTGGAGTCTACATCCCCCCTCAGGCGTGTGTTAATGAGGTGTTACAACACCTGGCTGACCAGATAAACAACGTGGAGAAAAAACACCTGGACTCTTTGCTCATTGTTTTGGGGGATTTTAACAGAGCAAACCTCAGCCACGAACTGCCAAAAGATAAACAGTGCATTAAGTGTCCCACCAGGGACTCTAACACTCTGGACCATTGTTACACTGTTTTAAAGGACTCCTACCACTCTGTCCCCCGTGCAGCCTTGGGACTATCTGATCACTGTATGGGTCATCTTATCCCGTTCTACAGGCAGAAGCTGAAAACTGCTAAGCCTGTAGTTAAGACGGTGAGGAGATGGTCCGATGAGGCCAAAGTGGAACTACAAGCCTGCTTTGACTTCACTGATTGGAGTGTTTTTGAGGCTGCAGCCTCAGACCGGCATGAACTGACTGATACCGAGACATCTTACATCAGTTTTTGTGAGGATGTGTGTGTGCCTACCAAAACCTTCTGCATATACAACAACAATAAACCCTGGTTCACTGCAAAACTCAGGCAACTTCGTCAGAACAAAGAAGAGGCCTACAAAAGTGGAGACAGAGTTCTGTATAATCAGACCAGAAACACACTGACAATGGAGGTGAAAGCAGCTAAGAGGAGCTATGCTGATAAGATTAAAAACAGCCTTTCAGCAAACGATCCGATGTCAGTGTGGAGAGGCCTGCAGAACATTACGAATTATAGGAGACCATCCCCCAACACTGCAGTGAACCATCAACTGGCTGACGAGCTGAATGTGTTTTACTGCAGATTCAACACATTCTCACCTCTCCCCCCTTCAGTCATTAAAGACCCATTTATACCCCCTGCCATTCTGCCACCTCCCGCCTCTGACCTCCCACCAGCACTCAAGATCTGTGAAGAGGATGTCTGTCAGCTTTTCCGCAGACAGAAGATCAGGAAGGCACCTGGCCCAGATGGTGTGTCACCCTCTTGTCTGAAGGTCTGTGCTGACCAGCTGGCTCCCATCTTCACCCAGATCTTTAATAGATCCCTGGAGCTGTGTGAAGTCCCCTCATGCTTCAAACGCTCCACAATAATCCCAGTTCCTAAGAAAACCACCATCACAGGACTGAATGACTACAGGCCTGTTGCCCTCACATCTGTAGTCATGAAGTCCTTCAAGAGACTGATGTTGTCATACCTGAAGGACATCACAGACCCCCTGCTGGATCCCCTGCAGTTTGCCTACCAGGCAAACAGGTCAGTGGATGATGCAATAAATATGTCTACACTACATCCTGCAACACCTTGACTCTGCAGGGACGTACGCCAGGATCCTGTTCGTGGACTTCAGTTCGGCATTCAACACCATTGTTCCAGACATCCTCCACACCAAGCTCACCCAGCTCACTGTGCCCTCCTCCACCTGTCAGTGGATTACAAACTTCCTGACTGACAGGAAGCAGCAGGTGAGGATGGGGAGCATCATATCCAGCACTCGGACTATCAGCACTGGCGCCCCCAAGGGTGTGTGCACTCCCCACTGCTCTTCTCCCTTTATACTGCACCTCAAGAGACCCGTCTGTTAAACTCCTGAAACTTGCGGATGATACAATGGTCATCTGCCTCATCCGAGATGGTGACGAGTCTGAATATAGACGGGAGGTTGAACAGCTGGTCTGTTGGTGCGGTCAGAACAATCTGGAGCTGAACACGCTCAAAACTGTGGAGATGACAGTGAACTTTAGGAGGATCCCCCCCACTCTGCTGCCCATCACCATCACCAACAACACTGTGACTGCTGTTGAAAGCTTCAGGTTTCTGGGTTCCACAATCTCCCGGGACTTGAAGTGGGAAACCAACACAGTCACTATCATTAAAAAGGCTCAGCAGAGGTTGTACTTTCTGCGCCAGCTCAGGAAGCTCAACCTGCCTAAGGAGCTGCTGACACAATTCTACTCTGCCATCATTCAGTCTGTTCTTTGCTCTTCCATCACTGTTTGGTTTGGATCGGTCACCAAACAGGAGAAGAACAGACTGCAACGGACAATAAGGTCTGCAGAGAAAATTATTGGTGTCAACCTTCCCTCCATCCAAGACTTATACTTGTCCAGAGTCAGGAAACGGGCAGGTAACATCTCTGCGGACCCATCACACCCTGGTCACAATCTGTTTAATCTTCTCCCCTCAGGGAGGCGATATAGATCACTGTACGCAAAAACAACCAGACACAAGGATAGTTTCTTCCCTCAGGCTGTCTCTGTGATGCAGGGGCGGTCCTGGGGGCGGTCCGACCGGGCAGCCACCCGGGGCGGCATCGCGGGGGGGGGGCAGCACGAGCGCGGGTGCGGAAAAAAAAACGGTCCCCCCCCCCAAAAAAAGGTCCCCAAAAAAAACCCCTGAAAAAAAAACAAGACGGGCGGGGTGTGTGTGTGTGTGTGTGTGTGTGTGTGTGTGTGTGTGTGTGTGAACATTTTGGATGGGGAAGCCCAATACCAAAGTTGCGCAGGTGATGTCATCATAACAAGAGGCGTCAATACCTGAAGTTGGTCAGTTCTTGTAGCTCAATTGTAATTAAGGGTTTGCAGCAGTGTTACACACACACAAGTGTAACATGCAGCAAAAGCCATCATGCATCACGTTTGCTGTGGGCACAAAACCCCATATAATTTAAATAACAAACCAAATATGGTGCCGCAATGCATAGGACACAAACTCAAGACGCCTCTCAAATGTGCAGACCACATTCCATTACATTGAGCAAACGCTTTTGTGTGTGCGTGTGCGCGCGAGAAAGAGGAGAGAACAGAAAAGCAGAACAATCCAAACAACTTCAAAATGGCTGTACGTTTGATTGTGTGTATGAACCGAACGAATTCCCAAGATTATTGTGGTCGTGGTGGTCAGTTGGTCAAGTTGAAATGGTTCAGTCTCACCTCTCGTGTTAGGTGCTCACCACTACACACTGACGGTGAGTTTGTGTTGGGGGAAGGGGGAATCATTCAGGAGGAGGTCGAATGACAAATAAACGGAGTCGTACTCGGAGATAGATCTAATGGATAGGAAAAGGTCAAAGCCATCAGGTGCCCAATTCCGGAAGAAAAGGAAAGAAGAGGAGGAGAAACGAGCAAAAGAAAAAGGTATGCTTTATGAATCAATTTCAGTGAGTGACATGAATTAGTGCCCTAATTAGCCTTATATTATTGATGCTTGCTAAGTCGGACGACCTGGCCTGGCCTGCCCCCCAACATGAAATTAATTTCAGCATAACGATTAGGCTTTGCAACAAAACGTTTAAAGTTATTGCTGTCATTGCCTTGGGTTAACGTTGGGCTCTGTATTAGCCAACAGAATGTTAACAGCTTTACATGGTCGTTTAAACATTTCTCGTCGTGTGTTGTACGTCGCGGAGCTATCAGAGATCTACCCCAATTTCTGGACTGGACTCAGAATTGCTGCCACTCTGCCTGTCACTGTGGCTCAGGCAGAGAGGAGCTTCTCGAAGCTAAAACTGATCAAGACTTACCTAAGGTCAACAATGTCACAGGAACGGTTCAGTGGCCTTGCTGTGATCAGCATAAACCACGCCTTAGGGGAACAAATCTCATATGAAGACATTGTGGAAGAATTTGCATCCAGGAAGGCCAGAAAAGCCAACTTTTAGGTTGTGCTTTCACTTTTGCATCCTGAATATAATTGCCACTTAAATGTATATAGACTGTTTTCCTCTTACTTCTTTTGCACGTCTTGTTATTTATGACAAATTATAGTGGTTTGCCATTTTTGCCACTTTAAAGAGTGTTAACTTCTTCATTTGTTACTTCTTGTTATTTATGATACACAATATTGTTTGTTATTTCTTCTTATGTGTACAGTAATATGTATAGGATTTACCTCTTCTCTGTCGTTAGTTCATTTATTTATGATACATGATTGTGTTTTACCATTTTTGCCACTTTAATGTATAGTATTTTTAGATCTTTTGTCACTTCATGTTATTCTGTAATTGTGATTGTTTAACTGTTTAGCTTCTTTTGTTATTTATATGGTGCGACTTTAATGGAGGTTTAAGTCTTCTTGTTAATAATAATGGTGAATGGTACTCTATGATAATTCATTGTGCAGTCTGTTGGTAAAACTGACTGACTTGTGCAATATTTTGACCATCGGGTGGTGCTGTAGTGCAGTTGTGCTTTCTTAAATAGCTGTGGATAGCTGTAATGCGAAGTCATTGAGTCTTTTTGTTTATTGTTTATCTTTTATTGTTTATCTTTATATTTTTTATTGCACTAGTCATTAAAACTGGAAATTTGTTCTTGAAAATAGCTGTTGTGAGTTTGTGTATGGGGTCGTGTGTGTTCTGGACGAAGTTAGTGTTTTCTTAGGTGGTGGGTGGGAGGTGGTTGTCGGGTTGGGCCGGGGGGGGCCAGCAGGGGGTTTCGCCCGGGGAGTAAATCACTCTAGGATCGCCACTGCTGTGATGAACAGCTAAAATCCAGATTCATATATCAGTAATATCACTTGCATAATATCTGCACACTCATACTGTCATTCTGTGCTCACTGTTACTTATATTATATTTATACTTATTTATATTTACTATTTCATCTTTGCACTATGCACCATATTGCACCAAAAGGGAAAATCCTTTCTGTGATGAACAGCTAAAATCCAGATTCATATATCAGTAATATCACTTGTAAAATATCTGCACACTCATACCGTCATTCTGTGCACACTGTATACTTTATAGTTATTTATCTATTTCATACTTGACTTACCTGGTTTACTTTGCACTATGCACCTATTGCACCATTTTTGTGTGTTTGTTTGTTTTGTGTATACGCTTTTTATCTGTTTTGTACTATGAGAGCTAAGTGAAACCGGAGTCAAATTCCTCGTGTGTGTCCACATACCTGGCAATAAAAGTGTTTCTGATTCTGATTTCTATCCAGGGGAAGATCGGTGAAACGCAATACGTGGCCGACACACACAGGCCTATTTCAACCTCATGGCTTTTAGGGGCTCGTACCTGCTGTGACCTTATAAAGCTCTGCTCTAAATTTAACCTTTACTGACCTGTACTTTGAGCTGAAGCATGTTATTTATATAGAAACCTATTTAATGTCGCTGTGAAATTTGGCTTGGGCTACATTACACACTGAGAGGAATAATTCAGTCATCATAATCCTGTCAGGATTTTTCAGAAGTATAAACCAGAGTTTCAGACACATTTCAGTCCTGTGCATTAGATTTGTGTGTGCATGCACTGAAAATACACACTTTTTCTTTTTCTCAGCCCTAAATAGAGCATCACACGCAGCGGTATGACTCACATCACCGGCTTTCTTCTCGGCCAGCTCCAGTTTCTCCTGAGCATCCTTCACGGATTCGCAGTACTTGTCCAGCTCGTCCTCAGTAGCTTTGAGTTTCTTCTGCATGGCAACCAGATCATCATCCAGCTGCAGGAGAGAGAGAAACAGAGAGGAAGGAAAAGGAAAAGGGAAGAAATTAGAGAAATTAGAATCCAAGAATACAAACACAAAGTGGTTAGAAAATCTCTCAGAGTCTGTGTGAAGCGAATGTTATCATATCAAATGCTTTATCAGGTTTATTAAAGGTGCACTATCAGGGAAAAAAGGTACTAAGGTTCTCTTTCGGAGGGGTGGGGTGGGGTGAGTACAGTACCTTTACGTTGTGCACCTTTAATACACATCTCTCACCTGGGTGAAGTCACATTTACAGAAGATTTATAATTAGATTGTATTTAAAGGTAAACTCTATTCACTTTTCCAGGTCAGAGATAAACAATTAAGGGTTCTACGAGGAACAGGACGATTTAGAACCTTTTTCTTTCCTGAGAACATTGTTCAGTTCTTCAGAGATTCTAGTGACTATGAAAGGAAGCATCGTAGAAAACTTGTAGAATTTTTCTTCATGGTTCTAGTTTTCTAATGTTGCTTTACAGGCTTTTCTTTTCATCTCGACACTTTGGAATAATGTTAATGAGTCATATTTCAGTTTTTAGCTTTTTTATAGCTTTAATTATCAACTGAACAACATTTCCCCAAAACAAGTAACTTATTAATGAGTAACTAATGATTAATGATTTTGTAATAAATTGTCACTTTGGCTTGTCTTTTTTGAAGGATTCTTCATGGTTCCATCATTCTCACATGGCGCTACTGGCCTTTCTTTTAATCTCTACATAAAACCCAAAACATTCTATGGTTTATTTAAAAGAAATCATACCTAAATGTAGTTCTGTTTGCTAGGAAACAAAAATTCACCATCATTAACTTCATCTCTAATCAATCACACGTCAATGAAACACTTCTAAAGCTCCCCCCCCACCCCCACATTTTAATGCCCGAATGGAAACCGACCTCCTTGGTTTTGTCCTCCGCTACCTTCTTGTCTCCCTCAGACTGCTCTGCTCTGTCCAAGGCATTCTCCTTGTCGAGCTTCAGCATCTGCATCTTCTTCTTGATGGCATCCATGGCTGCTTATTGTCCTGGTGGTTGACAGAAAGAAGAAAACTGGAGAGGAGGTGAAGAGCGTCTGCACCGAACTGAACTCTGACCTGGAGTGCGAGCTCGGGGTCTCAGGCAGCTGACAAATATGTGCTTTGGCCTTACGAGTTCTGAAGGACACCTGATACCTCCCCTGAGCGCCACGCCCACTGGCTGATGCCGAGCCTCGCTCCTTTTTTTAAGGAGCTCATCTGCAATTCGCTGTGCAGATATTTGACCGTCCATATGGCTAAATTTGGGACTCACCGCCCAGGACATTCCCTCAGGCCCAAGACATCTTGCTCCTACTTTCTATCCATAAAAACACACACATGTTTGTCTTGGTATCCTTCTGAGGACTTTCCATTGATATGATATAATTATTAACACAGCTAATTACTGATCAGCACTATGTCTAAACTCAGGAACTGAAAGGAAAACTTTCAGCTCTTTTAGTTCTTTAAATAAAAGCTGCATCTTTGTTTAAAATAAATTAAAAAAAAATTTCATCATGAGGACTTACCAAATGAAAGCTTTGAGATATTCCTGTCCTTATGGAGACATTTGGTCTTAACCAAGATATAAAACCATAAAACATCTCTCAATCACCTTGTGGGAAAAAAGGAAGCAAATAATCAAAGTTTAAAGGAAATGAGGAGCTGCATTCACAGCAGCACGTTCCTTGCCTTTTATACAGCACCAAAAGTTTGGACACTCCTTCTAATTCAATCTGATGTTATTTCTTTATTTTTATTCATTAAAAGTCAGTTCATGTCTTAAAGTAATGATGGATGTCATTTCTCTTTCCTTAGTTGTTCAGTTCTTGAAACAATACTGTATGGATTACTACAGTGGTGGTGCTGAATAGGGCTATTTTATTATTTGTATTTTTATCATTTACTATTTACTGTTTGATGATTTCAAACACATTAAGAAGGCAAGAAACTCGTCCACTAATTAACTTTCTAACGAGGCACACCTGTTAATTGAAAAGTGCTCCAGGTGACTACCGCATGAAGCTCATCTCATCTCATTATCTGTAGCCGCTTTATCCTGTTCTACAGGGTCGCAGGCAAGCTGGAGCCTATCCCAGCTGACTACGGGCGAAAGGCGGGGTTCACCCTGGACAAGTCGCCAGGTCATCACAGGGCTGACACATAGACACAGACAACCATTCACACTCACATTCACACCTACGCTCAATTTAGAGTCACCAGTTAACCTAACCTGCATGTCTTTGGACTGTGGGGGAAACCGGAGCACCCGGAGGAAACCCACGCGGACACGGGGAGAACATGCAAACTCCGCACAGAAAGGTCCTCGCCGGCCACGGGGCTCGAACCCGGACCTTCTTGCTGTGAGGCGACAGCGCTAACCACTACACCACCGTGCTGCCCCGCATGAAGCTGGTTAAGATAATGCCAACAGGGTGCAAAGCATCATCAAGGGAAATTCTGGATACGCTGAAGAATCTAAACTATCAAACATTTTTATTTACCACATAATTCCATATGTTATTTCATGTTTTCAGTGTCTTCAGTTTTGTTCTATAATGTAGAAAATAGTCAAAAAACAGAAAAACCTATGAATGAGTAGAGTAGGGGTGTACAAAATTTGACTGGTACTGTATGTATATTATCCACATTTCACTCATACCTTTATCCAGTCCAAACTGTTAACGATCAACACTCCTGCTCAAGCACCGAAAGGTTTCAGTTCGATGGAGCTGGGATTTGAAATCACAACATTCTGATCAGTCTTGAACACAGAGCCACCACTTCTGCTTTACATTTCACAGGTGATCACATGTTTTTCATGTCACTATGTGAGTAAAATGTGATCATACATAAGAAACACATCATGTTGCATGTCAACATGTTCATGAATTCATCTTGAGTCAGTGCTTTATCCTGATCACTGCAGATCCGGAGTCTGTTCCAGGAAGATTGGACACAAAGTGGGAATACACCTTGGATTAGACACACATTCACACACTCATTCACACCTACAGGGGGCAATTTAGTGTCATCAATCCACCTCCTGGCATGGTGGTGTAGTGGTTAGCACTGTCGTCTCACAGCAAAAAGGTTACGGGTTCAAACCTCATAGATGACGGAGGCCTTTCTGTGTGGAGTTTGCATGTTCTCGCAGTGTCTGTGTGGGTGTCCTCCAGGTCCTCCAAAGTCCAAAGACATGTGGTTAGGTTAACTGGCTACTCTACAGTAAACAATCAACTACGGCTGACATACAAGAAGAAGAAGACCTCCCGGCATGTCTCTACAATGTGGGAGGAAACCGGACAACACAGAGAAAAGCCACATGGACATCAGGAGAACATACGAAACTCCATACAGACAGGAACCTGAGCTCAGGATCAAACAGGGAACTCTGTACCGTATAAAATGGTGCATGTAAACTCAAGAAAATAAAAACTACTAGTAACGTGAAGTGTCTAAAAATGTGTGAAGTTAGGGTTCACAGGAAAATACAGCTCAAGACTTTGGAATGATCACAATTCTACAATTTTAAAATATCAAGCCATAAAATTTTGCTCCTCAATAAGATCAAAACATAAGCAACAAATGCCATGTTTATTATTTTACATCCTTAAGCAATGGTGAAGTTATGGCTTAATGGTTAGAGAAGCAGCTTTAGGACCAAAAGGTTGCTGGTTTGATTCCCTGGACCAGCAGGAATGGCTGAAGTACCCTTGAGCAAGGCACCGAACCCCCACCTGCTCCCCAGGCTGCTCCAGGTGTGTTGTACATCACTCTGGATAAGTGTCTGCTAAATACCTGTAATTTAATGTTTTACTGTAAGTGTAAATAATAATAATAATAATAATAATAATAATGTGAATGGATGTTGGATAATATTTCCCTTTTGTTACTTTAATTAACAGCTAAACCAGTTCCACAGAAAGGCAAGTTATTAATGATTAATTAAATGATTGATTAATGATGTAATACGTTATAACGATTATGTAAAGATTTCCATTTTGTATTGATGTGTTAGTTTTTATCCTGTCTCCACCCCTTTGCTGTAATTGGTTGAATATCCTCATGTTCTTTGATTATTTTGTTGATTTACATCTTCTCATTTCTGTCCTTCATTACAAACTCTCATCACCTGTACTTTTGTCTTGTTAACTTTTTCCTGAATTCGATTCCTGATTTAAATCACACCTTCTACATTCTACCATACACTGAAGACTGAAAAAAGCAGATGATTAAAATGAAAGATGTAAACATCTCGACGTTGTCCAGACTTCACTGACTGTGACGCTGTTAAGATGTAAATTGTGCACGACGTGTCGTTGTACGTCATTCGTCTGAGACCCGAACCCCAAACACACAACAAATCTGCACAGAAGCAGTCAGTCGCCATGACAGTGAGTTTACAGCAGACTTTAATTAAAGCTAACGTGCAGAAACACAGCCAGAAATTCAATCTCTGCAGCTGTCCTTCTCTAAAACACTGAACGTTACTCAGGATTATCACACTGCCGTCAAGATTTATACAATTAGGATCCAATTTCTAAACAAAATAAAGCCAACAATAAAATGCTGTAATGTAATTTCACTTACAGGTTTATCTTTACATTTAATGAGGAGGACATGATCAGTTTCATTAAATTTATTCCTAAAAAATTTATCATCACTAAAAATGTTGTCGAACAGAGAGAAAAGTGTTTGGACTGAAGGAGGATGAAAGAAACTGGCTTTAATTTCGTGCCTCTTCTTCTTTGCTCTTTTTTTTCGTGTTCAATCGTGAGTTCTTATGTTACCCAAGGGAGTTATTTTTACTCGAACCCTCTTAACCCCGACCACCTGCCCCTCTGCTCCAGTCGTTTCAGAGCCAGATCATGAACTAAGCCACGGCCTTCATGCATTTCACTTCTTTCCCTCTTTTGCCTCTCAGCCAGATTTTAAAGTTGAAGTTATTCTTGTAGTTATTGTTTTGCTTATTGCTTGTAGCAGTTACATGATTATACGTACATTACAATATTCTTCACATCGCTCTGAATGAATAGAATAACTTTAATTCATGATTATTAGAGCAATAAAACATCTTTATCAGTCACTTTATTTCTAGAACTCGGACGTCTGTGCTGTTAGTCATGATAACACCATGTTCAACACACACTACACCACTGAGTTCTGGATTATATTCAATGTCTTGCATTGTATTTATTGTTTCTGAGTGTGTACTAGTACACTCTGTGTGTCTATCTGTAATGCCACACCAAGTCCTTGGAGAAGGCCACTTCATTTTGTTGGATACTTCTACAGTGCCTTGCAAAAGTATTCATCCCCCTTGGTGCTTGTCCTGTTTGGGTTAGCACCATTTGATTTACACAACATGCCGACCACTTTAAAGGTGCACATTGTTGTTTTATTGTGACACAAACAATAATTAAGTTGAAAAAACAGAAATCTGGAGTGTGCATAAGTATTCACCCCGTTTCATATGAAACCCCTAAATAAGAGCTGCTCCAACCAATTCACTTCATAAGTCACATAATTAGTTGATTAAGATCCACCTGTGTGCAGTCAAAGTGTCACATGATCTGTCACATGATGTCTGTATAACTCACCCTGTTCTGGAAGGACCCTGACTCTGCAACACGACTAAGCAAGCAACATGAAAACCAAGGAGCCTCCAAACAGGTCAAAGACAAAGTTGTGGAGAAGTATAGATCAGGGTTGGGTTATAAAAAAAAATCCCAAACTTTGAATATCCCACGGAGCTCCATTAAATCCATTATAGCAAAATGGAAAGAATATGGCACCACTACAAACCTGACAAGAGAAGGCCCCGCCCACCAAAACTCACAGACCAGGCAAGGAGGGCATTAATCAGAGATGCAACAAAGACGCCAAAGATAACACTGAAGGAGCTGCAAAGATCCACAGTGGAGATGGGAGTATCTGTCCATAGGACCACTTTAAGCCGTACACTCCACAGGGCGGGGCTTTATGGAAGAGTGGCCAGAAAAAAGCCATTGCTTAAAGGAAACACATTTGGAGTTTGCCCAACAGCATGTGGCAGACTCCCCAAACACATGGAAGAAGATTCTCTGGTCAAATGAGACTAAAACTGATCTTTTGGCCATCATGGGAAATGCCATGTGTGATGCAAACCCAACACCCTGAGAACACCATTCCTACAGTGAAGCATGGTGGTGGCAGCATCATGCTGTGGGGATGTTTTTCATCTGCAGGGACAGGAAAGCTGGTCAGGACTGAAGGAAAGATGGATGGCACTAAATACAGGGCAATTCTGGAGGAAAACCTGTTTGAGTCGGTCAGAGGTTTGAGACTGGGATGAAGGTTCATGTTCCAGCAGGACAATGACCCTAAACATACCGCTAAAGCTACACTGGAGTGGTTTAAAGGGAAACATTTAAATATCTTTGAATGGCCAAGCCAAAGCCCAGACCTCAATCCAATTGAGACTCTGTGGCATAACTTGAAGATTGCTGTCCACCAACACAACCTGTCTAACTTGAAGGAGTTAGAGCAGTTTTGCTTTGAGGAATGGGCAAAAATCCCAGTGGCTAGATGTGCTAAGCTAATAGAGACATACCCCAAGAGACTTGCAGCTGGAATTGCATCAAAAGGTGGCTCTACAAAGTATTGCCTTTTTTTTGGGGGGGGGGGGGGGGAATACCTTTGCACACTCCAGAGTTCTGTTTTTTCATCTTAATTAGTGTTTGTGCCACAATAAAAAACAAAACAATGTACACCTTTAAAGTGGTAGGCATGTTGTGTTATTCAAATGGTGCTAACCCTCCAAAAATCCATTTTAATTCCTGCTTGTAATGTGACAAAACAGGACAAACACCAAGGGGGATGCATACTTTTGCAAGACACTGTATCTGACAAGAACAACAATAAACCTCTCTAATCTAAACATTCTTCTAAACATTCTTCTAAACAAGAGTTCCCACTTTCAAGGTCCTGGGCATACACATTGCAAAGGACCTCACCTGAACCACAAACTCCACAGTGGCAGTGAAAAAGGCACAGCAGCGACTGTACTTCCTGAGGATCCTCAAGAACAACAACCTCCATGAGCAGCTGCTAGTGACCTTCTACTGTTGCTCGATTGAGAGTGTGCTGACATACTGCATCACTATGTGGTACACCAGAAGCTCTGTGGCAGACAAGAAAGCCCTTCAAAGAGTCATCGACTCTGCACAGAAGATCATTGGCTGCCCACTGCCCTCTCTAGAGCAACTCTACGCCACCTGTTGCCTCAGCAGAGCCACCAACATCTTAAAAGACCCTTCCCACCCTGGACACCACCTTCTTGAACCACTGCCCTCTGGTAGACTGTTCAGGTCCATTGCATCACGGACAAATAGACTAAAGAACAGCCATTACCTGAGTGTCATACGTGAACTGAACAAAGCCAGTCAGCTACACAGATGCCAGCGGTACGGACAGAAACAGGACTGAACTGTAACACAAACTGTCTTCACCTCTACATGCCTACCTCTTACCTAGATAGTAAATGTTCTTACAACCACATGCACCTTATTCTCTCGATCACCTTTATTTATATTGCTCCTGTTCAACTGCACTCTGTCAACATGGGCAAATGTGCAATACATTCACTCATTACTGTGTACTCATTACTCATGATACCCGCTGTATCATGGGTCACAATCTAGATACGTAGAAACTTTTTTTTTAATTGACTTATCTATCTTGTATAGATTTGTTTATCTTTTTACTTGAATGTTTATCTTGTACAGATCTGACTTTTTTCCTTTCTTTCCCCTTAATACTGTTTGTATGAATACACCGACTGGATTGCGTGCTTCAATTTCACTGTACTGTACGGTGCAGTCACAATAAAGGAATCTTGAAATACAGAACGTATCTGATGTCTGGTCAGTTGAGTCACATCTGAACTCTTACATCTGATTCTCCTGTTAGTTCTTGTCATAAATGAGGTTTTTTAAAAAATCATCCTGTTAGGACTTGGACTGTTTTGGCCTCTAGAGGCCGCTGTTATTTCCTTTTCGTGTCTTGTTTATTTTGGCCTCTAGAGGCCGCCACTGTTCCTGTGTTTTGTGTTTTTGTTAATTGCCTGTTAGTCCTAATTATCTTCACCTGTGTCCTTAATTAGTTTGTGTATTTATACCCCTGAGTTCAGTCCTCTTGTCACGGAGTCTTTGTGCTGTTATGTTTATCTCCAGTTTCCTTTGTACTGTGTTTTGTGGATCTTCTGAGCTTTTGCATTTTTGCCTTTTTCTTTTTGAATTATACTCTTTGTTTTTGTTTTTTTTTTTTTGCCCTGGATTGTATATAGTGTACATAGTATAAATAAACCTTTTGTTACCTTTTCTACTTCTGCCTCACGCCTCTGCATTTGAGTCATTCCCCTGGTGGCCTAGTGGGGGTTTGCTGGATCATCACACCAACGAACCAGGTTCGAATCCCAGCAAAACCCTAACACATCCTTTGGCACTTAAACGACACACACGCGAGTCCGAGGAGAACAGATGACATAAAGTGGCTTCAGTATGTCGAGCAGAACCCATAAAACTTATGTCAATGTAAAATTTAAAACTGTACAGACAAAATACAAACAGGTTAAAGATCACAAAAAGTCAAAGTGAAAAAAAGTCACTCCTTTTGTACAACCGATGCGATTGTTACTGTTTTCATTATTTTGTCATTTTAGCCACTGAATAATGTAAACATGGCAATCAGACATGGATCAGGTCTAACACACACTCACCGGCCACTTTAATAGGAACCTGTTGTTGAGTCTAAGATCCCTGTTCTTGGCTGCAGGAGTGGAGCCCAATGTGTTCTTCTGCTGTTGCATGCTGAGATGCTTTTCTGGTCACCACGGTTGTAAAGAGTGATGATATGAGTTACTATATCCTTCCTGGAAAAAAAGAAAGCTTGAACCAATCTGTCCATTTCCCTCTGACCCTCTCTTATCAACAAGGCGTTTGTTCCCCCCCACACACACACACACAGGACTCCCTAAAGTGAATGACGCATGAAATGGAATGACGAATGACAGGTAGTAAATTTGAACAATAAATGGTCCCTTGTCATTCAGATTCTTACAAATGGAATAACGATTGAAATCTTTAGTTTTAGACCTCCCTAGGATAAGATAAGTGGGTGCTTGGTGGGATATCAGCTTTTACAAATGGAATGACAGGGTTTCTATATGTATTGACTTACTTTGAGCTAATGTTGTCAGTGATATCACCTTTTACAAATGGAATGATAAGGTTTCTAGGTGGAATGACATACTTTGAGGCAATGTTATCAGTGATATCAAATTAACAAATGGAATGACATTGTTTCTAGGGTTAGGGTTAGGTTATAGGTGATATCACTGATAACATTGCCTCAAAGTATGTCATTCCACCTAAAACCACTGTCATTCCATTTGTAAAAGGTGATATCACTGATAACATAACCTAAAAGTATGTCATTCCACTTAGAAACAATGTCATTCCATTTCATGAGCTGAAAGCATGTCATTCCACCTACATTTCAATCGTTATTCCATTTATAAGAATCTGAATGACAAGGGACCATTTATTGTTCAAATCACTAGCTGTCATTCGTCATTCCATTTCATGCGTCATTCACTTTAGGGAGTCCCCCACCCACAGAACTGTCACTCACTCACTCAGTGTTTTTTGTTTTCCGCACCATTCTGTGTAAACTCTAGAGACTGTTGTGTGTGAAAACCCCAGGAGATCAGCAGTTTCTGAAATACTCAAACCAGTCCATCTGGACCAAACCAACACTCATACCACAGTGAGAGAAAGTCACACTTCACTTTGAGATCACAATTTTTCCCACGATGATGTTTGAACATTGTGAACATTAACTGAAGCTCTGGATTTGATGCACTGTGCTGCTGTCAAGGGATCAGCTGATTAGAGAACTGAATCAAACAAAATAGCAGGTGGATGGGTGTTCTTAATAAAGTGGCTGGTGAGTGTATATAAACAGACAAGACAAAAATATTAACCTGGATACAGTTATATACACCAGCCTCGTCTAATGGGCAGAGGAGGAGGCGTTGCAATTATTTATAATGATTACCTAGGTGTAACACACAAACCTGGTTATAAATTTAATACATTTGAAGTTCTTCATACTCATATAATGTATGTAGCCTCGAAAAATAAGTCTACCCAGTTAATTCCATTGCTTATTATTTACAGGCCCCCGGGGCCATATTCTGAGTTTCTTTCTGAATTTGCAGATTTTATCTCAGATCTGGTTATTTCCTGAGACAAAGCTTTAGTTGTTGGAGATTTTAATATTCACTTCGATAACCCAGAAGACCCTTTAAAAACAGCGTTTGTGTCCATTTTAGATTCAGTAGGGATTAATCAGAATGTCATAGGACCGACCTATAATGGTGGTCACACCCTCGATCTAATACTAACATTCAGATTAAACGTAGACAATATAGTCACACTTCCACAGTCTGAAGTTATCTCAGATCATTATCTCATCTCATTCAAGATATGTCTGAGTAATAATATATGCACCTCACCATGCTACTGTATTAAACGTACATTCACGTCAACTACTGCACAGAGCTTTATAAATGATCTCCCAGAGTTATCAACTTTGATTGGGTCACTGTCAGCCCCTGCAGAACTTGATCAGGCAACTGAATGCTTAGAGTCAACATTCCACCATACTTTAGATAATGTAGCTCCTCTTAAAAGGAAAATGGTCAGAGACAAAAAATTAGCACCCTGGTATATGATGACACTCACACTTTAAAACAGACCACTCGAAAACTGGAACGTAAATGGCGTCAAACAAAATTGATAGTGTTCAAATTAGTGTGGAAGGAGAGCTTCCTGAAGTATAGAAAAGCTCTTAGTGCTGCGAGATCAACATATCTCTCCTCCCTAATAGAAGATAACAAAAATAATCCTAGATTCCTATTTAATACTGTAGCAAAATTAACCAGGAATAAGTCCACTATAGACACATGCACACCTGCAGTATGTAGTAGCAACGACTTCATGAATTTTTTTAATGACAAAATTGAGAATATCCGACAAAAAATTCAAACTAATAATTTAAGGTCAGACAATGAAAGTGACCCTGTAGTTAACAATATAACAGTATCAGATCAGCAATTAGAATGTTTTACTTCCCTAAAAGAAACTGAATTACTTTCATTAATCTCGGCATCAAAATCCTCAACTTGCGTACTAGATCCCTTACCTACACGTCTATTCAAACAGATAATACCTGAAGTAATTGAACCGCTTCTAAAAATAATAAATTCTTCTCTTAGGATCGGCTATGTACCCAAATCCTTTAAACTAGCAGTTATCAAACCCCTGATTAAAAAACCTAACCTTGATCCCTGTCAGCTGTCCAATTATCAGCCAAAATCAAACCTTCCCTTTATCTCCAAGATCCTTGAAAAAGCTGTGGCACAGCAGTTATGCTCATATTTACATAGGAATAACATCCATGAAATGTATCAGTCAGGATTTAGACCTCATCATAGCACAGAGACAGCTCTGGTTAAAGTAGTAAACGACCTACTGTTGGCGTCTGATCAGGGCTGTGTCTCGCTGCTTGTGTTGCTTGACCTCAGTGCAGCATTTGATACCATTGATCATTCCATTCTTCTGGATAGACTAGAAAATGTTGTGGGAGTTAAGGGAACGGCCCTCTCCTGGCTCAGCTCTTATTTAACTGATCGCTATCAGTATGTTGATATAAATGGTGATATTTCTAGATGTACTGAGGTAAAGTTTGGTGTTCCACAAGGTTCTATCTTGGGTCCACTGCTTTTTTCTTTATATCTGTTACCTCTGGGTGATATTATTCGTAAACATTGTATTAGTTTCCACTGTTATGCTGATGATACACAGTTGTATGTTTCTGCAAAACCTGATGAGAGACACCAGCTTAATAGAATTGAGGAATGTGTGAAGGACATTAGACACTGGATGCTTATTAACTTCCTTCTGCTTAACTCTGACGAGACTGAAGTACTTGTACTCGGACCACATGCAGCTAGAAGTAAGTTTTCTGATTCCACAGTAACTCTGGATGGCCTTTCTGTTTCTTCACGTGCAGCAGTAAAAGACCTCGGAGTGATTATTGACCCCAGTCTTTCATTCAAAACTCACATTGATACCATTACCCGGATAGTTTTCTTTCATCTCAGAAATATTGCTAAGATAAGAAATTTAATGTCATTGCATGACTCGGAAAAACTAGTTCATGCTTTCGTTACCTCCAGGTTGGATTATTGTAATGCCTTACTGTCTGGATGTTCCAATAAGTGCATAAACAAGCTCCAGTTAATTCAAAATGCAGCAGCATGAGTCCTTACTAGAACTAGAAAATATGACCCCTTCACGCCTGTCTTATCCACACTGCATTGGCTCCCAATCAAATTTCGTATTGATTATAAAATACTACTATTGACCTTTAAAGCACTGAATGGTCTCGCACCACAGTACCTGAGTGAACTTCTGCTCCTCTATGACCCGCCACACATACTTAGATCAAAAGGTGCAGGCTATCTGCTGGTACCTCAGATAGTGAAGGCTACATCAGGGGGCAGAGCCTTTTCTTACAAAGCCCCACTGTTATGGAACAGCCTTCCAAGTAGTGTTTGGGAATCAGACACAGTCTCAGCGTTTAAGTCTCGGCTGAAAACATATCTGTTTAGTCAAGCCTTTTGTTAATGGTGTTTATGAGGTAAAGGTGTAGATCTGGAGGGTCCTCAGACAGAGTGTTTTGGTAAACTGGGATGTATGAATGCTGTCAGTCCCCACTCGCTTGCTCACTCGAGTTTGTTGACGGTGTAGTGGCTGGCTGCTTTATGTCCCGGGGCCCCTCATGCCTGTGTTACCTTCTGGCTCTCCCCTTTTAGTTATGCTGTCATAGTTAGTTGCCGGAGTCCCTGCTTGTACTCAGTGCAATATGTATACTGTTCCTACTTATTCAGGTGACATTGGGCATACCTAACAACCTGTGTTTTCTCTCTCTCTCTCTCCCCCCCCCCCATCTGTCCCTCTGAGTTACATGTCGGTCCTGGGATCGAGATGCTGAACCTCTTCTGCTCCTCGGACCTGCCTGATCCATCCTGGTGCCCTGTGTCTGGTAGGAGTCTCATCGCATTGCTCCTGTAGAGGGCGGCCCCATGTGGACAGTTGGGGGTCAAGCCTGGAGGACCCTCTGGACTCTTGCAATGGTGCTTTTGTGGCTGGGGACTGCAGTTGACTTGCTGACTTTGGGACTATGGTTGTCGTGAACAGTTTTGCGCTCGGGTTTCTGTGGGTGGGGGGTTTATAGCATCAATGAAGCTGACTTTATGTTAGGACTGTTAATGTTATAGTCAGGCTGTCTGTTGTTGCCCAAATGAGGATGGGTTCCCTTTTGAGTCTGGTTCCTCTCGAGGTTTCTTCCTCATGCCGTCTGAGGGAGTTTTTCCTTGCCACCGTCGCCACAGGCTTCATCATTGGGGATAGATTAGGGTTTTAAGTCATTTTAAGTCCTCTTGTTTCTGTCCCTTAACTTAAAATCGTTAAGGATTTTAAGTCGTTCAAATTCTGTAAAGCTGCTTTGCGCCAATGTTTATTGTTAAAAGCGCTATACAAATAAACTTGACTTTAAATATTCAGATCTGTGTCAATATTTCTGAACTGTGCATCAACATCCATGATGTAGCTTTAATCAGCAGTTAAACAACAACCCAAAAAGTAGATTATTAATGATTAATATTTTTTATTTGATATCATTTGATTTGAATAATGATTTTGTTTTGAGTTCACTTCCCATCCTTTTGTTTCTGTCTTTGCCCCGTCCTTTGACTGGCTGATGATCCTGATGTGTTCACCTGTTCTGTGTTAAGCCTTGACTAAAGACATTATTTACATCCTCTTGTTTCTGTCCCTCGTTGCGATGGAAGAATATTCCTGCACTCTCGCCTCATTAAGTCCGACCCAGGTTTTATTTCTCATGACTTATTTCCTGTTTCTGTATTTCCTGATTTTGACCCTCGCTCATATCTCATATTTTTGTGTTTTGAGTTCTGTGTCATGATTTTGGAATTGTGCGAATAATGTAAACACAGTCACCAAGTTACTGCACTTCATCCCAGTGCAAAAACACACACACACACACACACACACACACACACACACACACACTTCTCCAAACTCTAACATGGAGTCCTGCTAATCCTAGAAAAGCCCTTCTGTCACTTTGGCTTTATAAATGACATCAAGTGACATTCAGCTTTCACTCAAATCCACAGACTCACGTCAACACAATAATAAATTAACACCAGCACAATCTCATACATGTATCTCATCTACTGAATAATGTTAATATGTTTAAAATCCCAGCTGACTACGGGCGAAAGGCGGGGTTCACCCTGGACAAGTCGCCAGGTCATCACAGGGCTGACACATAGACACAGACAACCATTCACACTCACATTCACACCTACGGTCAATTTAGAGTCACCAGTTAACCTAACCTGCATGTCTTTGGACTGTGGGGGAAACCGGAGCACCCAGAGGAAACCCACGCAGACACGGGGAGAACATGCAAACTCCACACAGAAAGGCCCTCGTCGGCCACGGGGCTCGAAGCTGGGCCTTCTTGCTGTGAGGCGACAGCGCTAACCACTACACCACCGTGCCGCCCATGTTTAAAACGATCACAAAAATAATGCACATCTGCTGATTTTCAAATATAGCCAAGGCCGTAATGATGAAAGGAAGATTTATTAATGTTAGTCATATTAAGATACTATAAACACACTGGGAATAACAATAACACAATAATTAGACAAAAAATAAAATAAAATAAATTCATACATTTACTTTTCACAACGTTATGTTCAAATGGGTTAATTAAAGACCTCAATTTGTTTTGTCTATATGTTCTTCTGCCAAGTATCAGGGTGCATTTTAGCTCAAAACCTGTTGCCTCTGCCAAGAGGTTAAAACTTGGGTGTAAGGGTAGTATCTCACTGGGCTGCGACAGCTTGCGACAAATTACGAACATCATTTGCGAGAGAGTTTCAAAAGTGTCTTGAAACATTCGTGGGGCTTCTCAATTTCCTCGCATGAGTTGCAAAGTATCGCTCCTTCGTCCCTGAAATTTTGAACATGTTCAAAAAATTTGTGCGACAAAATTTCTCTCAAAATAGCCGCAAATGCATCGCTGGTGTCGCAAAGCCGTCGCGAACCCTTCTCAAGTCAGTTTCTGTGAGTCTTCCTCTACTTCCCTGAATGCCGAGGGAAAGCCGGGCTGCGACAGCCTGCGACTAGTTGGAGACACAACAATTGGGGTGCGAATATCAATTCAGTGTGATTCCAAGTGAAAATTGTCGATAATTTGCATATTTTATTGCAATTGTTGTGTCTCCAACTAGTCGCAGGCTGTCGCAGACCAGTGAGATACTGGCTTAACTGTAGTTTTCTACAACATTACTACAAACCCAGCACACATCCATCCACACCAACACACAATTCATCAGATTATTAAACAAACTGTCAGGAAGGATATAGTAACTCATATAATCACTCTTTACAACCGTGGTGAGCAGAAAAGCATCTCAGCATGCAACAGCAGAAGAACACACTGGGCTCCACTCCTGCAGCCAAGAACAGGGATCTTAGAATCAACAACATGTTCCTATTAAAGTGGCTGGGGAGTGTGAATCAGATCAGCCTTCTACATTTAGATCTATTATATATATATTTTTTTTTTTACTCCATAATAAAAAAATAACTAATTTCACTTAGAGCAATTTCTTATTTAATTTTCTCATTCCAGAATGTTGAAATGAAATCCATTCTTTTGAAGGTGAACCAAAAAAATTGAATACAAGGGGAGGGGTATAAAAGCTACTTTAATTATGCAATTAAATTAATTAGAAGCTTTAATTATTTTCAGAATTTTATGTAATAAAGTTAAAATGAAGGGGAAATGTTAATTGTTTTGCAAATATCAGTCTTTAACTATGGAATCTCCTGCTGCTGTAAATTCAATGATTATCCAAATCAATGCATCAGTGACACTTTAATCTCCGTGTTAAACTCTGGACTGATCCTGAAGATGGAAAGTTTCAGCTGTTCTTGCTTTAAATATAATTTACATAATTGTTTCAACTTCAGTATAAAAACTGAACAAGTCTGTAACATTCTTCTAAAAACCAACACTAACATCATACAGGACTGGGATCTGAAACAATAAGGAACTGAACACAATCACCACAGCGTGAAGGTTAGAAAGTGGAGAGTCCTTTGCAGAAGGCTGAAATTAGCCGCCTCCTGACTCGGCCTGTGCCTGATATAACTGCACGGTTCTGCTGACTCACACATTCTCACACGTTCCAGCTCACCGGATAACGTTCCTGCCTCACATTACCACTACAGCTCCACACTAATCCACTTCCACAGACCCGGGATCATGGACATGTTCAGATCTACTGTCAACGTTCAGGGGGATTTTCACTTTAAATCTAAATCTAAATCCACTCACAGGTTTAAGAGCAAATATTTTTTGGAATTGTAGATAAATTACTAATTATTTTTACTGAACAATAAAGCAGCGCACGTTCCTGAAAAATCTTTTAAGAGAATCTACTTTACTGAGTGTTTTAGATTTTTAAAAAATGAATATGAAAAATAACCCTAACCTTTTTATGTCTGGTCCAATGGAACCGTATAACTGAGTTTTCTCTCATCAGAGAAGGCCCTCTTGTGGAGAACTCTGTGATTGAGGTGATCATTAACCTGCACAAGTCATATAATGGGCGGCACGGTGGTGTAGTGGTTAGCGCTGTCGCCTCACAATAAGAAGGTCCGGGTTCGAGCCCCGTGGCTGGCGAGGGCCTTTCTGTGTGGAGTTTGCATGTTCTCCCCGTGCCTGCGTGGGTTTCCTCTGGGTGCTCCGGTTTCCCCCACAGTCCAAAGACATGCAGGTTAGGTTAACTGGTGACTCTAAATTGAGCGTAGGTGTGAATGTGAGTGTGAATGGTTGTCTGTGTCTATGTGTCAGCCCTGTGATGACCTGGCGACTTGTCCAGGGTGAACCCCGCCTTTCGCCCGTAGTCAGCTGGGATAGGATCCAGCTTGCCTGCGACCCTGTAGAAGGATAAAGCGGCTAGAGATAATGAGATGAGTCATATAATGGATATGGGGGGGGGGAGTGCATAAAAACACAATCATGACCAAAGTTGCAATTGTACAAAAACTGGAACAGCTGGAGATTTGACCAAAATTAGACCAGTGTTTATACACCAAAACATCCCCCTGGAAAGTCATGGGAACCATCTCTCAGCTTCATGACAACCAGCTGGTATACCATCGCAACCACCTCCCGAGTTAACTAAACTTACTTGTTTCTGTGGGATGTTATGCTCACTGGACAAGGATGAAATGGAATTTACTTTTTTTTTCTTTCAGCATGTTTGGTTTTAAAAAAAAAAGAATACATAGAAGGCCCCTCAAACACACTGAGTGATACAATGAGGGATCAACAAGCCTCATTTATCAAGCTGGATATGAACAGGTGGCTCAGTCCATCTGCACAGAGCCGTAAGCAGTCGTCTCAGCTTAGGCCAGAATTCTAAAGTCTAAAGTCCTTCCCGTGCCATGCCCTGGTCCTCCCAGGCAGTCTCCTGCTCCAGTACTAACCAGGCTGTTAAGACGTATTGGGTGGTGCCAATCTCAGTTTCCGTAGCCTTCAGCCTCTCGCCTATACAGCTGGGGGTTACAGTGGGTGGGTCCTCTGGTAACCTCAAGAGTTTGACTCCCCACTCACATCTGGATTGCAGTGTGTCTTGCCAGACAGTAGTAGGTACCATTTTTATGATGGTCTTTGGTATGACCCTACTGCGAGTAAAACTCATGATCTCCCGATTGAGAGGTGGACATGCTAACCACTCTTACACAAGATTTAGTGCTCATTTTATAATAATAATAATAATCATAATAATACATACATACATATTTTTATTGGCAGAGAAGTCAAAATAACTTCCACTTCTGTTTTTCAGCCTTTACCCTTATCATTCATTTCATGCTCCCAGCTGGCTATGTACTTTAACTTTTGTGGAGTTTTGTGGGCGTTGCTACATGCAAATGAGCTGTGTTGGTTCCAGAAAGTTTCATTTACACAATTTATGCAAATTTTATTGCAAGATTGTTAAATAAAGCCCATTGATACTTTGAGGATATTTGATTCAGGGGTGTATTCAGACTTCACAGGTGTGCAGGTCAAATCCAATGACTCTATTAATGACTTTGTACAGGACTGTGCAAAAGTCTTAGGTACCTTATATTTTATTACAAATGTTACTCTAGATGTCTATTTTATGACTTCTACGTTATCAGGTTTAAACACTTGGCTGTACTTAAGTACTCTAGCTTTTTGTGGTCAGTAAAGGTCATGAAGGGATAAGCAGTACCACTCTTCCAGACCAAGCGTTCCTGCTCACATTTCTCAATGTCATAATTCTGCCCTGCAGGTGAAAATTTATTGGAGAAGAACGCTACCGGGTGGAGTTTGGACCTCTCCCTGAAGCATTGTGCCAATACAGCTCCTACACCCGACCCTGAGGCTTCAATCTCTTGGATGGCTCCAGGTGCATGAGAATGGGATCTTTGGTGCATGCTGCCTTGAGCTTGGCCTAAACATCATCAGTGGTTTCATTCCCAGCCTGTTTGGGGCCCTTTTTAGGAGGGTCGTGAGAAGGGTAGTGAATCCACAAAGTTAATGAAAAAGTGCTAAAAATTCCTTAACGGTTTTTGGAGTGGTCCACTCAGTTTACGGCAGCCACCTTGGCCGCGTCCGTAGCCATGTCCTCCTAACTGATGATGTACCCCAGAAATGAAACAGAGGAAACATTAAGCTCACTTCTCACCTTTCATATAAAGCTGACTTTCATCAAGGAGTCGGGACAAAATTTGCCTGACGTGAGTAACATGGTTGGCATGGGAATGTGAATCAATCAAGATAATCATCAATGAAGAAGGTTATGACAATTTTGCCCAACAGCTCATGCAGCTGTAACCTACTTCAGCTCACACTATTAAGAGTAACCGCTGGAGGTTACAGATGCCTATACCACTATATGTTTACCTTTTGGACCAGCACATCAAAAGATTAGGCTCGCTACTGGAGAAAGGGGTATCGGAAATTGCGTTGCATAGAAGAGCAAAAATGCACACAACTCACAGGTAAGTTTTATGTGTATTGTATTAACGCATAAACAAACAACAACAACAACAATAATAATAAAATTAGAATGTCCTTCAGTGCATGAAATGTCACAATATCAAGCCAGAAATGAAATATATAGATCAACCGGGTGGATAACAAAATCACAGTTCTTATCTCCAATTTCGTTGGCTCGCCACAACTGCTGGAAGCTACCTCCACCTCTACAGTACGGAAGTGATCACAGCAGAAGAGTCCATGCACCGCTCCCAGGTTTCACAGAAGAAAGAAAACCATAAAAAAGAAGAGACACACCAAAAAAACCCGGCCAGAGATCAAAATCCTGTACACACATACAGTGGCACTATGATCACAGCTCACGCCAATCCAGTTTCCAACCGCTTTCAAAAACACAGGGGACATGGGAGTTCAGCAACGTGCAATTTCGTAAATGGAACTTTCCATCGTTCGTATTCTAACAGTTTAAACTAGACTGCATTTCCGCAGAGAAAATGCAAAAAGTGTGCTTGCTGAGCTGTAGCAGAACAGCTATCATGCTATCATGCTAAAAGCTAGCATGCCAACATGCTAATACCAGCATGCTAACAACTAACATGCTAACAGCAAGCATACTAACATGCTAACAGCATACTAGCATGCTAACAGCATACTAACATGCTAACAGCTAGCATGTTAACATGTTAATGCTAACATGCTAATAGATAACATGCTAATAGATAACATGCTAACAACTAGCATGCTAACAGCAAACATACTAACATGCTAACAGCATACTAACATGCTAACAGCTAGCATGTTAACATGTTAATGCTAACATGCTAATAGATAATATGCTAATAGATAACATGCTAACAGCTAGCATTCTAACATGCTAATGATTAACATGCTCTTTGTTAAAATTCTAACACTTTAAGGCTAATATGCTGACAGCTATCATGCTAACAGCTAACATGCTAATGGCTAGTATATTAACTTTTAGCATGCTAACACGCTGAGGGTGACATGATAACAGCTAACATGCTAACAGTTAGCATGCTAACATGCTCAGGCGAACTCGCTAACAGCAAACATGCGAACTCTGCATGCTACCATGCTAAGCCTAACATGTTAACAGCTCTCATGATAACATGCTAATGGTGAACATGCTAACAACAGACATATCGTAATGGGCAACATGCTAACAGCTAGCATGGTAACACGTGAATGCTTATATGCTAATTGCTATCGTGTGTAAGTATTCCTAATAAAGTGGCCATTGAGTTGGAGTTGATTTGCTGTCAAAGTCTCAGATGAGCAGATCCTTGCCAAATGCATCATCACCTATGGGGGAAGGGAGGAATGACTCAGTCAAGCTTCCATTTATTAGCGGCAAAATGGAGAAAAACTGGACGGATGAAAGGCGAGAGAAAGCCGAGTGCGGGTCAGAACCGATATCATGTGTGTGATGGTGATTTGGCCTGAGGTGCCGTATGAAGTTTGGTGGATGTGTGGTGAAGTGTTACTGAGCAAAACTCCATTCATTAGAATGGGGCCAAAAATCAATTGAAGCCTATGGAGGTAAAAAGAGATGCGTGAAAACTAAGACGAGTGCAGGTCTCCGATGAGGGGATGGATCTGTGCGGGGACTTGGCCTGAGGCATCAAGTGAAGTTTCTTGAGGTTTGGTCACTTGGTTAAAAAAAATTGATGGAGAGTGAAAGTTTTTTTCCTGAAACACCATTCATTTTCAATGGGGCCAGAAATCAATGCAAGCCTATGGAGGAAAAAGGGATGAGCAAAAAGAAAGGAAAAATATGAGTGTGGGTCAGAACCGATTGCATGTATGTGTCGGGGGAGTTGGCCTGAAGGATCACATGAGGTTTGGTGCATCTGCGATGGAGCGTGTCCGAATAGGACGATTTGATTCATGAGCCCTATTCATTCTCTATGGGAAAAAAACCAAAAGAAAAACGACAAGAACAAGAGAACGGGCGCGGTGATCCAAAAGCTGCATACAAGCACACTACACCACTTCGGGCCAGACGTCTCAGAGTTGGAACGGTGTCTCGATCTCGAACGCCCTAGGAGGAGTAGTGGATCCAAAAAACATGTCGGAATAAGGCAGAATAAGTAAACTTAAGAACAACAATAATAGTGTACTTGCCTTTGACAAGCACACTAACTAGCAGCATAGCCAGCAATTTACTTACATTTCTTCTAGTTTCCATCGCAAAAAAAAACACACAAAAAAACAAAATCCTCGCTCAGCCAGCAGCAAAACAATTTTTATGCTGTTGACTCTTACAATGACAGCAAGAGGAAGGTAAAATGTCAAAGTTTCAAGTGCTCAGTGAGCAGAATCTGCCATGAATATCGGCAAGCAGCCGCCTCCAGAGAGGAAAACTAACAGCATAAAGTCATCGGCGACGTCTGATTGGCTCAGCTTGAGCATGTGAACGCCACATGTCACCCATGTCTTTGCGCATGTGAACTCCACATGTCACCCATGTCTTTATCCCATGAAAGAAGAGCACATTCGTCACTTTGAGATAAAATGAAGTGCATATGAATAAACCTGTGTGTGTTTATTTCTTTTTGGATTTATAGCTATATTTAATATATTTTGTCATAAATCCTATTTATCCATGTGTCGTGAACTGTATGAATTTATTTATTTTGCAAATAACCTATGGTCAACTAATTTAATGACTAGGATGCAGTGACCAGGGCTACACAGCACATCATTAATGAGACACTGAAATACCCAGGGGGCGCAAGAGAACCCATATGGCATGATGCAGTACTTATAGTGGCCAGATGTAGTGCTAAAGACCATCTTTCCCTCATCACCCTATCTGATGTGTACAAGATTGTAGGCATTGCATAGATTTAGTTTTGTGAATACCTTGTCTGAGCGGAGTTGTTACAGCATTCAGGGAACCAATGGAAGAGAATAAGATACTTACTGTGATTTGATTCAAACCTCAATAGTTACTGAAGGGGTGGAGCCCTTCTTTGATCTCCACAAAGATGATGACTGCTGAAGTGGAGGAGTTTGATGGGCAGATATACCCCTGCTGGAGTGCTTCCTGGACATAGTCAGTGACGGCTTGTTGTTCAGTCAGGGACAGTGGGGAGATCCAATTGCTTGGGGGTGTGGTACCAGGAAGAAGATCGATGACACAGTCATAAGGTCTGTGGGGTAGTAGGCTGCTGGTCTTGGTTTTGCTAAAAACCTCCAGAAGATTGTGATGGACTTCAGGGATCTAGGTCGTGGCAGCCACTTTATGACTATCTCTGGTTGTGGATGCAATGGAGTTGTGGAAGGTGTAGACAATAGTGAAAACATCGTTCAGACCATTTGGTGATTTCCTTGCCTTGCCAAGAAATTTGAAGGTCATGGAGATACTTTCAAGAGAGTCCAAGAATTATCAACTGTTTACCAGTGACAGTGACAAGGATGGAGATTCCTGGTGTAGGGCGCCAACTTGGAGCGGGTGGGGTTTTGTTGCACAGACTGACCGCTGTCTCCGCTTGGTCTTCCGTTGATAGCATTGATACTGAATGGGCATCGTAGTAGTTGTGTGGGGAAGTGAAGTTTCATGACAGGGTTATGGTCAGTGAAGTTTCCAGCTGCTCCGGAGTTGACCAGGGCAGCTGAGAGAACAGAATCAAAACCTGAGTACTTTATTTGAACTTTCAGCAAAAAGGACTGTCGAGATAAAATCTCGGATAGACTTGCTGTCTGCAAGAAGATCCTGGGTTCGAGCCCCATGGCCGGCGAGGGCCTTTCTGTGCGGAGTTTGCATGTTCTCCCCGTGTCCGCGTGGGTTTCCTCCGGGTGCTCCGGTTTCCCCCACAGTCCAAAGACATGCAGGTTAGGTTAACTGATGACTCTAAATTGACCGTAGGTGTGAATGTGAGTGTGAATGGTTGTCTGTGTCTATGTGTCAGCCCTGTGATGACCTGGCGACTTGTCCAGGGTGTACCCCGCCTTTCGCCCGTAGTCAGCTGGGATAGGCTCCAGCTTGCCTGCGACCCTGTAGAACAGGATAAAGCGGCTACAGATAATGAGATGAGACTTGCTGTCTTGCTTGGGGAGGTGCTGGTTCTCTCAACCAGGTTAGAAGTTGGAGCTTTTCCACGACTTGCACATTGTGCCACAAAGTGACTGGGGATACCACTGTAAAAACTCAGTTCCTCCTTTGCTTCTCACTTTCAGCAAAGGTTAATTTGTCCTGGGCTATTGCCTGATGCTTGATGCCCAGCATGGTTATCCAGACAGATTGCAAGGTCTAGGAATGAATAAAGGGTCACTTGATCATCCCAACATGCCAATTCTGTCAGCACTTCCGTATTCAGTCCCTGACAAAAGGCATCCTTGAGAGCCAGTTCATTCCCACCACTCCCAGCAGCGAGTGTGCAAAACTGAAGACCATAATCCACTTCATGCCTCCATCCCTGTTTAAACAGCAAGCAGCTGCTCTCCCATTCCTTTCCTTTGGGAGCATGATCAAACACCCTGCAAAACATTTCAACAAATCTTGTTCCTATAAAGGCCATAGTCTATCCGAGTGCTTTATTGGTGACTAAGTTCAGGAATTGAGCACTCTTTTGCTGATCTGTGAAGTCCAGGGAAGATTGTAGCAGGAACCTCTTACATTGAGAGGTTTTCTCTGCAAACTTGTCCAGATTGGGATGGTGCATGGTGTGATAGGAATGCTTGGGAAACTGCACTGGTGAGTTGATTTGACTTGTCCAACTCACTCAGATGTTGTTCTTGTTGCTGCTGTTGTCCCATGAGCGTCCCCTACTGTATCCATGTGAGACGGCAAAGTAACCAGTTACAAAACAGGCTGTAGATGGATGCAAATGCAGTTGAGCTTTTTAAAGTCCAAAACAAGAGAAATTTGTAGTTGGAAACAGGCAAAGGTCAGGCAATCAGCAAATGGCAATATCAGGGCAAATTCCAAAACACCACTCAAGACCTGTACTCAGCCTTTTTTGTCAATGCCAGGATTCAAACCAACATTGCGAAATCTGTTCCTTTGCTAGACAGCATGCTAAACCACTCAGCCACAGAGGATTACATTGTAAACTGAGGGTATGTAATGTGGCACTTACATAGTCAGTACGCAGTGGCACCACACCACAACTGCAGAATTGTTACCTGAGGCTGGCACACCAATTCCATTCTTAAACATGCTCAAGCTCAGTTAAACATACATATACAGACAGGTACCTCTATAGGCTTCAGCCAAAAGGCTGAGCCAAAAACCAGGAACTAGAACAAGATCAAAATTGAAGTAGCAATAAATAAAAATAAATAGGGGGGGGTAGTAAGTTCAGGAAAATGCACACTGAGTGTTACTTTGAACTGAATTAATGTTTAGTTTCTTTAGACAGAGTGTGTGTTGCATCAGTAATCAGGTGAACATGACAATGTGTGGCATGGCTGGGTGTTGTAGTCTGTAGTGGCCATAGTTCTAGGCTGTGCTTCATTCTTGAAACACATTAAAATTGAGATTTAAAAAAAAGAAACTATAAAATGGTTCCGAACTGTGATTTTATTGAAAACATTTCATCAGGTGACCAAATTAAACCATCAGTACAATGATACAGGGAAAGGCTGAGATTTTAAAGTTTAAAAAGAAAAAAAAAACTAAAGAGGACAGGAAAGAAATGAGGGTTCAGTGAGAGGAAAGAAAGGATTAATCTCCTGTGTTCACACACATGCATGCACACACAGATGAAGAAAGTGAGTTTAGTAGTTTGTTTGGTTATTAATTTCACTAAATATGATTTATGACTGTGCTTCTCTTTTATATGTGCTACATTTCCCCTTTAAATCGTATTATATAACCGTCAGTGCACCGAATTGGTTTGCTCCGTTTATAGATCTAACAAGTATGTGCAGGAGATACAAAATCTGTACACACAAGCCTTCATATTTTATACACAACTCAATAAATATAATTTACAAAAAAATTCAACAAATGGTAACATTTTACATGAAGCTTCCCTGAACAAGAATTATGTTCTGCATAAACATCAATTATGCCACGGCACTGTCGAGTTCTGGACTGATTGGTCAGAAGGGAAGGTGTTGATTAATTCTCCATTACAGCAGCTCTGAGAGTAGTGCAGCTGCACATCACAGGTTTAGATGAATGCGCTTGTTCTAATACATTATTGTGTGTAAACGATATGTTAGAGACATTTATGATGTAACGTTTCTGGAAGGAGTCTCCAGTCTCAGCACTTTAACAGTCAGAGGTGAAGGTGAAACTTTTCTGACATGATGACATGTAACATGATTTTACTCCTAATTTAATACGTTTTAATTGACGTTTGTTTAAATGTTAATGAAATACACCTGCATTGATTAACATTTATGCAATTAACACAAATTAAATGAAAGCATGGTGTTACATGTTGAGAACTTCAACACTGATCTCCAGGTGGAAATATTAGATCAAGGATGACATTTATTCGCTGATGAAATGAAATGTTTGTTAATGCAGATGTTCGGGTTAAGTGTTAATTAGTTTCCTTTGGATGGTGCATTAATGCTAAAGTTCAGGGTTTGTTTACGTTAATTAATGCATTAAACGATGTCAGTTAAGCGAACCTTCATGTAAAGCGTTATCCAACAAATTCATCTGAACTACTTGTGCTTTGAGAGCGAGAGTTCTGTCGAACGCTCGTTCATTTCTCACAACTTTGGCCTGAGAGCTGCTTCGTTTTGAAAATTACATTAAAACTCCAAACAATATTTCATTACCAGATAGATACTTATTAATAAATAAATAAATAAATAAATAGAAAACAGTTTAGAGCAGAAACTGATCTCTCTACGATCCTGAGAAGAGTTCTGGGTTGTATTTAGGCTCATTTCACTTTTTTCTGCGCTCTGCATCCTACAAATTTTAAAGACTTAGCAACACGCTAATCTCTCTCTCTCACACACACACACACACATTTTAACTCAGGATTATAAAGAAAATCAGACAAACTACAAAAACAGAATGAGAAAATGTTGGTCAAAGGGGCGGAGTTTCAGTTCAGCCGCTCGTTACCATGACGAGAACCAATGACTGACAACAATAAGCTCGTTACAGCTCAGTACAGGCCACAGCCACGCAGGTTGTTAGCGATGATGATGTCAGTGACAGCGTCAAACACCACCTGAATATTTCCTGTGTCAGTCGCACACGTCTGGTGGCAGTAAACTTCCTTATTAGGAGAACGATTTTTACCCTCAAATTGAACCTGAATATACGCAGACGCATCTTCATATGTGTTCGGACCTGCGAGAGAAATCACAAAGCTGATCACTGAAGTAAAGGAACACCAAACACACACTATCCGTACTCATATGTACAGGACTCAGTGTCAAAGGGTTATAAATTTTTAATACACCTTCTCACACACACACACACACACACACACACACACACACACACACACCTGTATACTCCGGGAAGCACATTGTCAGTGGAGATTTCTTTATCTTCACCTCAAAAAGATCCTTCTTGTTGAGGAAGAGGATGATGGACGTGTCGACAAAGAACTTATTATTACAGATGGAGTCAAAGAGCATGAGGGACTCGTGCATACGATTCTACAGGAAGGAGAAACCACATGTTTATATACATTAATGCACTCGTTCTAATACATCACCGTTTCTATAGTAACAGCTCATTCACAGGGACATGCATCTATCCTTTTCATTTGCAAGCATTACGAAGTCTCACTATTATATTGTCGAGTACAATTATGTTCATAGCCGGTGTTTTTTTGCCATTTTTTTGGTTACTTTATACATATATTCCATCCTCATTATTTATGTTATGCTGTGTAATAACATTCACTACCTGGGGCAATATTCTATTTCTATTTCAGTTGAAGTACTATTCTTATTTAAGCTCCATTCTTCTCCATTTGGTTGTGTATATTACGTACATAGCCCATGTTTTCACTTTTTTTTTAATTGTTATACATAAATACATATATCTTCCTATAGGTTTTCTTTTTTCAAATACTTTTTTTGCACTCTATTTATTGTTATTGTTTATTCCTGATACTTTTTCTATTTGTGAGCTGCTGTAAGATGTAAATTTCCCCATCGAGGGATGAATAAAGTTTCTCTTATCTGAGCGATGTACATCAGACGCTCCACTGATGATAAACAGATTAAAAAGAAAAACACAACGGTGTAACTGATAAATGAAATGTTGAGATTTAATATTTAGGGAAGGAGTCTCCAGTGTCGGGGCTTCGTAACAGTCAGATGTTAAGTTTTTCGGCATCTTCAGAACAGAGGAGAAGTTTACGCTTCTTTGCGGTTTCTTGGTAACGTGTAACAAGCTGTGTTTTTGTGTCTTACTGACCAAAAAATAAAATAAATAAATAAATAGGCTTGTAAGGGAACAACTGTTTATAGCTGCTATAACGTGAGGACTGGTTCCGCAACATTACAGGTAATTGTAAACGGATAAAAAAAAATATAAAAAGCCATGCTTTAATAAATAAAAAATTGTAATTGGTGAATAATTGTGGTATAAGAGGAATAAAACACTTCAGGATGTGCTGTTACAGGAAAATAATCAAGTTCAGGTTGGTGGTAGTAACTCTGCTTCATCACACCATGCCATCGCTTATTAGTTTACTATATCAGCACCATTTCTCTGTGTGTGTGTGTTTAGTTCTTTACCGTCGTCTCATCTTCATGTAGCATTTGGTCGTAGGCACTCATTGCTACACAGAAGATTATAGCCGTCACACCTTCAAAGCAGTGGATCCATTTTTTCCTCTCTGATCTCTGACCTCCTACGTCGAACAGCCTGGAGAGGACAGAACACACACACACACATACACACACCATTCAGTCCATTAAACGGTACAGTTTCTCCATCATCCATTATAAAGTGATGGGAATTCTGCCTCTTTTCAGTGAGTCAAATCATTTGACTGTTCACGAATAAGAGTCGACTCTTTTTCGATTTCCAAATGATTCATTACATATTTTAAAATCACTGAACTGGATAAAGTTTGCAATATTTTGACCTAAGGTGGTTGTTCTTTGAATAATTATGGCTGTAACTGTTTCATGAAATATTACTCCATCTTCTAATTATTAAAATAACATAGCATTGAAAAAAAATCTATTTAATAAATTTAAAATCAGCAGCACTGTGAATGTTCGTATAGGAATGGTTCAGTTTCAGAAATTAAAGGTTCATTTCCATTTACCTTTATCTAAAAGAACCAGTTCAAAGGAGTCGACTCATTTGTGAAGGACACCACAGTAAGAGAGCACAACTGCCAAATTTCACCAAATTGCCAAATTCGAAAAAGTAAGGCAAGGCAAGTTTATTTATATAGCACATTTCATACACAATGGCAGTTCAATGTGCTTTACAGAAGTAAAAACAAAACAGTAAACAATAGAGAATAAAATTACATAAAATAATTTTATTTTTATTCTAATATATAATATTAAAAGAATTAAACAATTAATTAAAAGAATTAAAAGAAAATAATAAGAATTAAACAATAGTAGAAATAAAATAATAAAATGAAGTAGTAGTTCAAATAGGAGGGGAAAAAGAAAAAAAAAGAAACCAGCAGAATAAAATAGAATAAAGTTAAAGTAAATTTTGAAACATGCAGTGAAAGTAAAAATTATAAAAAATGTAAAGAAGACAATATTAATTATTTAACAGAAAGCATCTGAGAACAGCTTGGTCTTTAGTCTAGATTTGAAGCTGCCAACAGCAGGAGCATTTTTGATGTCCTCTGGCAGTTGGTTCCATAGCTGTACTGCATAGTAGCTAAAAGCTGCTTCACCACACTTTGTTTTAACAACAGGTTTTAACAGTAAATTTTTCTGCTGCGATCTGGTAGATCTGATTGGGTTAGGCCGCTGCAACATATCAGAGAGGTAATTGGGCCCTGTACCATTTAGAGATTTGTACACCAGCAGCAATGTTTTAAAGTCAATTCTGTAGCTTACTGGAAGCCAGTGAAGGGACCTTAGAATTGGAGTAATGTGCTCTGTTCTTTTTGTTCGTGTGAGAACCCTAGTCGCTGCATTTTGAACCAGCTGAAGTCGTTTGATGGTCTTTTTTGGCAGGCCTGTGAAAAGGCCATTGCAGTAATCAACCCTACTAGAGATGAAGGCATGTATAAGTTTTTCCACATCATTTTTTGACATAAGTCCTCTTAGTTTGGAAATGTTTTTTAGGTGATAAAATGCCGTTTTAGTGAGTGCTTTCATGTGCTTGTCAAAGTTTAGCTCGCTGTCAATGAAAACACCAAGATTTTTAACCATTTCTTTAGTTTTAATCCCCTTTGTGTCAAGAATAGTGGTAATCCTGAGTCTTTCATCTTTTTTTCCAAATAGAATTACTTCTGTTTTATCTGTGTTCAGCTGAAGAAAATTTTGTGACATCCAGTTGTTGATTTGATCGATACACTGGTAGAGACATTCAAGGGGGGCATAATCATTAGGTGATAGAGCAAAATAAATTTGGGTGTCATCTGCATAGCAGTGATACAAAATTGAATTGTTATTGATAATTTGCCCAAGTGGGAGCATATAAAGGTTGAAAAGTAATGGTCCAAGAATCGACCCCTGGGGGACACCACAGGTCAAGGACATTGACGTTGAGGAACAATTTCCCATGGTAACAAAGAAGCTTCTATCTTTTAAGTATGATTTTAACCAATTGATAACTTTACCAGTCAACCCAACCCAGTGTTCAAGTCGATATAGCAGTATGTTGTGATCAACAGTATCAAAAGCTGCACTGAGGTCCAGTAACACCAGGACCTCAGTGCACCAGGATCCAGATTATTTCTTTTAAGTAGGGGCTTTACAACGGCTTTTTTTAGGGACACAGGAACAATGCCAGTCTCCAGGGACGTATTTATAATTTGAAGCACATCTGTAATTATAAGATGAAGAACAGACTTAAAAAAAGTTGGTGGGCAGAATGTCCAGTTCAGATGTTGAGGAACTGAGATTTTGTACAGTTTTTTCAAGAGTCTCAATCAATTAAACAAAATTCTGACATTGTGTTGAAGTTATCTGTCTGTGTCACTGGTGATTGCAGTTTTTCAATTTTTTGCAACTGAGATATATTATGAGCAATATTCTGCCGTATTTTATCGATTTTACCTTTGAAAAAGGATGCAAACTCATTGCATTTATTAACTGAGAGAAGTTCAGGTGCTAATTGTGGTGGGGGATTAGTTAGCTTCTCTACTGTTGAAAATAGCACATGGGCATTGTTCATATTCCTGTTGATGATGTTGGAGAAGAAAGACTGTCTTACTTTACGAATTTCATAATTATAATTACAAAGCATCTCTTTATGGATTTGATAATGGATGTGAAGTTTAGATTTGCGCCATTTTCTTTCAGTCTTTCTACATTCTCTCTTTAGCAGTTTAACAGCCGGGTACTGCTTCCATGGTGCTTTATGCTTATCATTGACTCTTTTGATTTTGAATGGAGCAATATCATCCATAGTAGTAGGTGAGTATCTTTTTTGTTTGTTTGTTTGTTTGTTTGTTTTCAGAGTGATTCTGTGCAAAATTTGTGAGAATTATTAAGGCAAATGTAAATTTCCTAAGTTAGCAGGAAATATTACAAATTTGAGACTTGGTTTTAAAAAATAATAATAAAATGAGAAACCTGGAAGAAAATTAATTTTTATTGCATAATAATTGAAGACACGGAGTAAAATCTGAGCTAAGGCGCCCCCTACAGGCTGTTCAGAGTGTAGAGTAATGCTCTATCTGCTGAACAGTATAGGTTCTAAAGAAAAAAAAAAAATCATCACCTGAAGGTCAGGTTCTTGAAGCTGAAGTGTGTCTCCACAATACCAGTGGTTTTAACCCGCGACCTCAGAATGTCCTGCTCACTGGGCAGATAATCAGGTGATCCGATTCGGTCCAAACTGTCCAGGTAACTACAAGACAAACAGCTTTAAAGTACAGCAGATACACACTCAGGGTCGTATTCAGAGTTGGGTTTTAGACACACACACACACACACACACACACAAAGTGGGGATTTCATAATTACACACATCAGTATTCAGACCTCAGATGCAACTACTGGCTTAAACGCTATTCAGAAGCGTGTGAGATATGCACAAGGGGGCGGAGTTTGTCTAAAACATGGGCATGTCTCAGGAACACACAAATTGAACCTTGAACTTAAATTTTTTCTTACATGATATCAGCTTGAGTGAGGAGCAGTATTAAGTCCTGCTCCACTGTCTGACATCATGCTGAACTTGTGCAAAAACAATATTTTGGGCCAATATTAAATACCAGTGGCAGCTGGTAGTCTTTCAAACAGGGGAGGCTGGTCGGTTACGATATTTCCAGATTTTAAAAGAAAAAAGAAAAAACACATCAATTTTGCCCATACTCTTGCCTCTGATCTGGCTGATTGTTGGCAGGGTCACAAACTGTGAAATAACAGGTTCTTTTGGCCCATTAGCCTACTGTCCAATATACATGATGGTGGTGTTTTAAACATTTTATATTTTAAAATTGTGGCATGTTGTTTAAAAATTGATCATTATTGAAAGCAGCTCTTTGTCAGGAACCTCAGCAGTAACAGCAGAGTGTTCTGGAATAGGCACAAGCACTGACCTTGGGGAGCCAAACATAGAGCTGGGTGCCAAACATTTCATTCAATGACACTTTCCCTATATTTTACTTATTTTGACTGAGAAATGTTTTATTGACAATTTTGATAACCCTTCACTTTTAATCCAGGTCTGTAGTGTGAAATGTTCTCGGCTGCGTTTTTGTTTAAAAATGTTTTCCAAATTGTAGCTGTGTTTAATTCATATCCAGAGAAATATTCCAATATTATATACTCAGCATAAACATTTTAAATAGATTCTATATTTTTGGTCCATCCATGACATATTACTAAAGTAGCCTATTTACTGTTGTTGATGTGGGTCACTTGCTGTTAGCCAATTCACTTTCTCGTACCAGGAGAGCTGAAAGGAACGAGTATTATTCCCTACCTTTTTCACCAAGTCAGTTTGAGGCGTTGGTCTACCCTGCTCTTTAATTTTAATTTTTTCCTCGAAAGGAAGACTGGCAAATGGCTTCGCCAAAATTAAATCAACAATGCTTGGCATCCGTGCGCAGCTTTCTTGCTAGCTGACTAGCCCCCTCAAGTTCAAGTTCAGTCACTCAAATAAATGACATTTCTGGAACTAAGATAGCAAACTTGACAACACTATATTTACACTTTATTTACAATGAAAATATATACAAACTAAAAAAGCTGGTAGAAACCGTATGTAATGAATGAAATCGAAATGTAAGCTGATCTCTTACAATACACCACAGCACTTGCGAATCCGCATGGGACTGAACTGAAATTCACCGCTGCCTGTCTATAGTTGAAACGAGCTGTCAATCAAAGAAAATATCCGGCCGCTTTCAACAATCACCAGTCTCCTCGCGGAAACTGCCATGTCCCTCCCATGTGAGGCTGGGAGTCCGTAGGCGGGCATTTTCGCAGTATTTGTCCAATAACCATCTTGCATTTTGATATTGAAAGCGCAGAGCTCCCAAATGCCATTGAAGTCCACTGAGGCTGGGAGTCCGTGGGCGGGCGTTTTCGCAGTATTTGTCCAATAATCGTCTTGCATTTTGAGACTGAAAAGCGCAGAGCTCCCAAATGCCATTGAAGTGCACTGAGGCTGGGCTGCATCGCGCTGTCACGAGGGGGAAAAACTCGCACACACATGAGGTGAACTGGGGAAAGTTATAACAGAATGATTTCGCACTGTAGTGGGTTGAGCACATATATTTCTATGATTCTGGATCTGAAATAGCAATGTTATAAGGTCGGCTATAACATAAGCCTAGCGCAATTCATCCTACACGATGTTCGTCATTTTTAGAGGAGGCTGAGCCTCCCTCGTTGTCTTAGAGCAATCGCCCGTGTTAAATACATAAACAGAACAATATAAATTAATTCATAATGTTGTCCTTTAAAAGTCCATGAAAACGTGTTTGGTTTTTTCTCCACGCAAAGGACATCGGGTGGAAGTTATTATATTAAAGGTGATGTATTGTACCCCTTTCCCCCAAGTTGAGACAGTTTCCTGAGGTCTTAATGAAATGTCTGAGACATGTTTTGGTCAAAATAACACAAGGATGAAGCCCCACAGCTCACCCTGTTTAAACAGCCCTGCTCACATCCCACGATTTGAGCACCTGTTCCTTTTAAATGATAATGAGCCACTGCTCACTCCACCCCTCTCTTCTGCCACCCAATCAGATAACACTTTCCTCATGAATATTCATTTACAAAGGCATACCATGTCTCATACTGTGGGTGGAGATACTCAGATGGGGGGGCGGCAATATTCTAATGAGCTCCACTTGTGACACAGAAAGTCCTGTTGAATCACATTTTCTGAAACATGCAGCGCAGATTTTCATAACCCGTCCCCTTTAAACCAGTGATTACAACAAGCAGGGGTGTAGCTACGATTTTTCAAAGGTGGTGGTGGTGGGGGTTTCACACACTGACTGGCAGCCTGAGTACAGACCCGCAGGTTTGTAAATGAAAAAATACATTTAATACATTTGAGAAAATAACGCAGTCTTTGCATCATTCTTTCATCTCATGTTGTGAGCTGTTGAAATGTCGGACAATGATTAGGCCAAATCAGCTTTATCCGGCAGTGTATGGATAGCGGCTCGACATCTTACCCTCATCAACCAATGCAGATCTCTCTATTCTTGTTGTCTTACTGCTCATCGGCCAAAATGTTGCTAAGTAAAAGGCATCGTGGATGACGAATGGCAAAGAGGTCAACGATCTTGTCAATGTCGATCGCTCTGCCATAGTGTATTCTTCCACGTTTTCTTGATGTGTTCTAGAAGCGGCACACTGAAACTTAGCTTCGAAGCCACAAAATGCAACTTTGATGGAAGAAAATATATATAATAAATTGCTTACCTCTCTTCACATCGAAAGGAGAAGAAAAGTTTTGCTTGTTTTGGCATGGCAAATAATTAACACAAGAGGAAATACTCATAATTCGCAATTAAAAAGACTGCAGCTACACTGGCAGCTTGACCATGCTTTCTAGTGCGATCGTGTTGCGCTTGCGCAGAACTGGGTTTTCGCACCCAAACCACACAAAGTCCATACAAGGTTATAGAAACCCTAATGAGGCTGAGGTGACAATCTAGTTAAAAAAAAAAAAAAAAAAACTAGACGGGTCACGGGCACCCCAGGACACCCCCCCCCCCCCCCCAAGCTACACCCCTGACAAGCTTAATTTATGCAATGATATATTGGTGATATTCTCGACCCCTGTTAGATTTATTAAAACACTCACCATCTTCTAACTCATATCCTATTAGTCTTTTTATTTTTCATTTTTAATTTGTCTTTTGCTTTTATATTGCACTGTATTGCATTTGACAGCAAAGAAAAACTCTTTCCTCCTTCAGTCTGCATTTTTTCAGGTTTAAAGGAGAATGTTTGTGTTTAAAAGTGCTCGTCTAGATGCTGCTGAAAATCCCCGGTCTCAGACACTTCTATGCAAGATAAATCTGGCAACCTCAGTGGTGTGACCTACACACAGGTGATTTTAAGGAGCTCAAACTCCACTAAAGCAGCTGTGTAACCTGACTGTAAATACCAGGAACTTTCCTCAAATAAATACTCATATAGCTTATGGACTTGAAGGTGTAATAAGATGCTGAGAAAACCCATTATAGACACTTTAGACCCTGGGGGTGGAGCTTCATGAATATGGGCGGCATTCATTCAAACACTGAACCCAACTAACCCTCCCTAATGCACCTTTAAGTCGAGAGGTTCTTCTCCAGAATGAGTGATGAATATTATGCTGCTTAAATACTTTAATGTAATAAGTGTGATCAGAGGGGCGGCACGGTGGTGTAGTGGTTAGCGCTGTCGCCTCACAGCAAGAAGGTCCTGGGTTCGAGCCCCGTGGCCGGCGAGGGCCCTTCTGTGTGGAGTTTGCATGTTCTCCCCGTGTCTGCGTGGGTTTCCTCCGGGTGCTCCGGTTTCCCCCACAGTCCAAAGACATGCAGGTTAGGTTAACTGGTGACTCTAAATTGAGCGTAGGTGTGAATGTGAGTGTGAATGGTTGTCTGTGTCTATGTGTCAGCCCTGTGATGACCTGGCGACTTGTCCAGGGTGAACCCCGCCTTTCACCCGTAGTCAGCTGGGATAGGCTCCAGCTCGCCTGCGACCCTGTAGAAGGATAAAGCGGCTAGAGATAACGAGATGAGATGTGTGATCAGTACAGTTTAAGTGCAACGTGTGTGTGTGTCTTACTATTGAGCAGAGTCATTCAGCTGATATTCTCGTGATCGACTGAAGCAGGCCTGAACTCCTCCATCTTTCCACAAATGCTTCATAGCTGCCAGAAGCTCAGGTGTGTACGGCTCAGTGTCTTCCATACGGGTGATTATGTCACAGACCAACTTCCCATCGGCCTAAAGACACACACACACACACACAATTATTTAAATTACAGATTTCCTAATACAAATTCTACATCATTAAAAGTCCTTCTTAAAATAAATTAAGAATTTGATATCAATAAATAGCCTTTGTGTAATGCAAGATCAAATGTTTAATTATAACCTCAGTCATAAATAAAATGTAATATTAAAATTTAAATATTGGAACAGGTCAGTATCAATTTACCTATAGCCCAGTTTGAAGAGTTAAGCTACATAAATTGTGTGTTCAGTAAAATAAAAAGCATGTTAACATACACACGTTTCCTTATGAACCAATAATCTCTCAGCATACAGTAGTATAAAGTATTAAAAAATAAAGTGATATCCAGTGTTAAACCATTAAACATACTGAGATGAATATGAGGTGCTGTTTTAAACACTGTTATAGAATTTTTTTATACTTAAGTTAAAATGATGGTGTGACATGAATCACTGTTCATTAGCTGAGCTAATATTTATTCCATCCACTAGATGTCGCTGGAGTCCAGCTGAAAAGTTTATTAATAGGTTTGGATAATAAGTGCCACACAGACGACTTTTATTCACCCTCTTCGGAACAAGTTCATTTATATAGAACACTAGATATTAAAAGTGTTTAATTATGCACTAGGAGAGAATGTGTTTAATTTTAAAATTCAGCTTGAGAGAGAGAGAGAGAGAGAGAGAGAGAGAATGTCTGAGGAAAAAGGTTTGTTCATGCTCCCATAGATCCGTGTGTGTGGTGTGGTGTGGTGTGGTGTGTGTCTCACAGCCCTGTCCTGTTCTTCATACTCCACTCCGAGGTTCTCCATAGCTTTTAAAATGGAGAACAGACTCTGAATGGTGTTGCTGTAGATGATGGGTTTAAACTGCTTTACATCGTCTCCACTGAAACCATCTTCATGGATAATCCTAATACACACACAAAACATACAATCATAATACACATAATAATCTCTCTCTTACACACACACACACACACACACACACACACCACTGCTTTCAGTATTCAGAGTCAGTGATACAAGTCAGTATTTATGTGGGAAAGTTCCTGGTGTTCAGAGTCAGGTTACGTAGCTGCTTCAAGGAGCCAACTCACCCCAGAATCCAGTTTGTTGTTTTTGTTTTGAAATCATGTAACCACTACTCTGATAGCTTTCTGTGCAGCAAAACCTCAATAAAACCTCAGCAAGTTCACTGTTAGTGAGCTCTTCGAAATACATCTCCATCCAACTTCTTCATCTGCGTGTCAGATGTTTAAGTTTTGAATAGAATACACCGGATATTTATTTTCCTTCATGGACGTCCTTGAGACGGCCGAGTCCGGTTCTGGTTCATTACAGTGGAATAACCAAAGCCAAGAAGTAACCAAGCCAAGAAGCCTTTATTTGTCACGCGTACACTCAAGCACAGTGTGAAATTCCTCCTCTGCATTTAACCCATCTGAAGCAGTGAACACACACATATGTAAGCAGTCAACACACACACACACACACACACACACACACACACACACACACACACACAACAGTGGGCAGCTATACTACAGCACCCAGGGAGCAGTTGTGGGTTAGGTGCCATGCTCAAGGGCACTTCAGCCCAACCTTCAGGCCATGGCTGCTCCATGTTAACCTAACCGCATGTCTTTGAACTGTGGGGGAAACCGGCGCACCCGTAGGAAACCCACACGGACACGGGAAGAACATGCAAACTCCACACAGAAAGGCCCCTGTTGGCTGCTGGGCTCAAACCCAGAACCTTCTTGCTGTGAGAAGACAGCGCGAACCACGACACCACCGTGCCACCCAACAAAAACAGAATGAATCAGTCAAGATAATTTAAAATATAACTACTTTGACAAAATCTCTTCAACTTCACATTTATTATCTGTGACTTACAATGTCACCAGATTGTTGCAGATTGTTTCTTGAACCGTGGAATATCTAGGGATGTGAAAATGGTGACTTGCTACTTGACACAGAGGCTTCTGGGAAGGTTGAGGTGGCCCCTTTAAGTGGATATTCTGAGTTCTACATCATGTGTGTAGTGCATTCCACTGAGGTTATCAGATTGTTCTTGAGTAGAAGTGTCTGAGATGGGGTTTTCCCAACACAAACATTTTTAAACAAACTTTTTTGCTGTCAAATTCACGATGATGTATTGTTAAAGTAGGAGATTAAAATAAAAGCAGGAGAATTTAAAATAATAGTAATGAAAAAAACATTAATATGATGACATATGAATGAGAAGATGGAGAGACTCAAACCTGACAGCAGTCCAGCACATGTGCAGCCCATAGAATAGCACTTGATCCAGCACATTGCCGTTTTGCATGATAAACTATAGCAGTACACGGTGTGTGTGAGAGACACAAACTAGTTTATCACACCTTACATTCCTTATTTCAATTTGTTGA